>NC_083479.1:6035000-6157500 GCF_030014155.1 Tachysurus vachellii
GCTTATGGGAAATTCATCCATATTCTGACTGTGGCGAAAGTTTTCGTGTGATATATTGAATGTTATAACATATGGTGGAATTTCGACGGAACATTAAATATCGAGTAAAGTGAAATATTAGTAAATCTTGCAGTAGCGAGGTCGCGAACCCAGAGGGCATCAGCTTTCCTTTCCGGAGCGAACTAAGTGCGCATGCGCTGTTATTAATCCTGCTAACCTCCAACATGGCGGCTAGGGGCCATGTGCAAGACCCTAACGACAGAAGACTGAGACCAATTTACGGTAAGAATTAATTACTGTCCGAGTAACAGAACGCTTTACATGTGTATCTTTTAGCGCGTGCAGTGAGGACTTGGATGTGTTTGAGTCTGGTTTGTGAGGGATGGAAGCCGGTAAGGCCCATCAGGGCTCCGTCCGCGGACTCGCTTAGCTCGCGCTGCCCAATGACAGCGCGCTCGAGCGCACAAATTGTGCTAATGTGCTAACCGCTAACACATTTCTATTTGACCGAATTATTAATACTGGAGATTCCTGACGTTTTATTATTTCACCAGTAAAGTATTCGAGGTGCATTGCGGTTGTCGGGGATAACTTTAGCTGAGTAACGTTAGCAATGCTAGCTAGTTACTAGGCTACTGGATGTCAAGTAAACTAGCCGTGCTAGCTAGCTAGCTAGGTGGCTAAGGGGCTAAGTGGCTAGCTAAGTAGCTACACACTATGAGCGTTGTGGCTGTGAATTGTGTTGTGCACGAGCAGGTCAGCTAGTTGTAGAACAGCCGCTGTGTTTTACTCGCCGTTTAGAAAAAGTTACAGCATTTCTGAACAGTTTATTGTCTGAATAATGGTTTAATACCATTGTAATCCTACACGTTGTTAGCTTCAGCTGGTTACTTGGTGGTTTTATTCAAATGAGGAGTGAAAATGAAGAGCCGGTGTTTGTCGTGACATTGAACCGTTCTCCCGGTTAGCAGGCTGAGTTTACTGGGAATAAAACACTGTGCAGATTATTGACAGCTTTGTGTGATGACGAGTCTGCTGTATTCCTGTGTATAATATGATTAAATCCACTGTTGGGGGTGAAGTTTATTTGACTGTAAGACCTGGACTTCATTGGTGAATGTCTGCTCTCATCCTAGTCTTTTCACGTCGTCTAAATATAGACTGTACTTTTTTGGGGGATTGCATGAGAGACATTTGGTGTCAGAGTTCTCTCTCTCTCTCACTCACTCATTCTCTTTCTCTCTCTCTCACTCACTCACTCATTCCCTCACACACACACTCTCTCTCTCTCTCAGCTTGTTATGAAGCGATATGCCTCTGCTGATGAGAATACAGTTTGGCACACTTCATACTTTAATGTTGTGGAAAGTCTAGAGACAAGTTAATTCCTGCTAGCACTTGCATTATGACAGCTGTAAACAGTAGACCTCGTATCAGTCTAGTTTTTTTCCTTTTTTGAAATTAAGGAGACGAAAAATGGCATGTAACAAACGACCTGGAACCTGCCTAAGGAGGAGAGAAAGTGCTGACACACAGTACTTCTTCGACAAAGTTGTTAAATAAACATATCCTGATAGAAAGCTTCATGTTGGCTCAGTTAGATCTTAATATTGATGTGCTGAAATGCGCAAGCACAAGGTTCTAACCGACTTTGACACGTGATGGTTAGACGACGGGTACAGAGCATCTACTCTTAAGGTGGTGTTCTCAGTTTGCAGATTTTACGACCTACAAAACTAATAAGTGAAGGCTAAAAGGCTTCTGCTTGAATCTAAAAAAATTAATGCTGGCAATGATGGAAAGGTGTCAGAACACACAGCTTAGCTTGCTGTGTATGGGGTTACATAGCCACACATTGGTCAGAGCTGTTTTGGTGGCACCAGGAGGTGTGTGTGGGTGTGAGTGTGTATAAAGTCTGGATTTCCAAAGATTTGTGAAAAATGTGGGTTGCTCTGAAGAGTTCAGTGAATTCAAGCGTGCTCGTGTGATAGGATGCCACCTTTGCAATAAGACACTTTGTGAAATTTCATCCCTGATAGATATTCTGTAGTCAACTGCAAGCCGTATTATTGGAAAGTGTAAATGTTTTAGGAACAGCAACTCAGCCACAAATAGGAAAGACTTCGTAAAGCCAAATGAGTGTTTTATGCGCAAAAGTCGCCAGCAATCTGCTGATTCCAACCTTGATTATTATCAGCAGGAAAGAAACTTCAGGGAATGGCTTCCCATGGCCAAGCAGCTGCATGCAGTCGTAGGGAGTAGTTCTGTGAAGCATGTTGCTACTGGACTTTGAAACAAAGTTTGGAGCTCTGGGTTTGGCTAATGCCAGGATAATGTTACCTGCCTGACTGGATTATAGTGGCTGTAAAATTTGGTGTAGGCGGGATAATGGTTTGGGGCTTTTTTTTTCTTATTTCATCATAACTGTGCCCCAGTGCACAATGCAAGATCTCAACCCTATCAGACCCCTTCGGGATGAACTGGAACAGCGATTGTGAGCCAGGTCCTTCTTGTCCAACATGAGTGCCTGATCTCACTACTGGATGAATGGGCAAGAAACACAAAAAGCTCTTGTGGAAAACCTGCCCAGAAATGTGGATGCTCCAAAGGGGTTGCTAACTCCATATTAATGTCTCTGTATTCAGAATGCAATGTCATTAAGCTCCCTGTTGGAGTAGTGGTCAGGTCTCACACACACACACACACACACACACACACACACACACACACACTCTCTCACACATGCTTGATATTCTGTAGGTCATTCTTCTGCTCCCAAAACAGCTCTGACTGCATGTGCGTGTGTATATATAAACACTCTATTACAGCATTAAGTCATGTTGATGTCTCTAGTCTTATTTTTCCTTTTGGGTATTTGAGTGATGGAGCAGTTTGACCAGATTTACAGGGACCTCTTATGTGAAGTGCTTCTATTAAAACCTTGGCAGTTAAAATATATTGCTATCAGGCTGTACTTAAGGTTTCAGGCTTGTTATCAGCAACAAGAATATATTATCGTGCCGGCATTAGTTCGCAGCACGCTACAGAATGCAGTATATGCTGATGTCGAGAACGGCTCTACAAGGTTCTTATTTTAAGCATCCAGAATTCCATCATCAGAATAATGAGGTGAATTACATGTGAGATCCTTGAAGGTCCATGTATGTTATTTTTGTTTGTTGTTGGTTTTTATCATTTCAGATTATTTTTTAGGGGTAGATTCAAATCATGCCTGATGTGCACAGGTTGTGCGTCGGCAATTACCATGTACATTCCTGATCGCTATTAGTACCTGACGTGCTCTTACTGTGGATCACTGCGTCCTGTTATTTTTATTACGCATTATTACGCATCTCTAAGGAAAGCAGAATAATATTCCAGAGAAAACATCAGAGAAAAGAACATCTTTTTACACTGAAGTGTAGTGCAGTAGCATTTATTTCCTCCATATTTTGGATTCCTGATTATTTCATTAAAATTTATATATATAATTCCATCCTGAGATCTATCTATCTATCTATCTATATATCTATCTATCTATAAATTTTAATTAAATACTGACATTTTAACTTTTTTTAATTATGTATTTTTTACTTATCATTAGGAATCAGCATAGGGAAAAAATGCTATTGCAGTACTCTTCAGTGTAAAAAGATGATATATGTATGTATGTATGTATGTGTGTATATATATATATATATATATATATATATATATATATATATATATATATATATATATATATATATATATATATTATATATATGTGTGTGTGTATATATATATATATATATATATATATATATATATATATATATATATATATATATATATATATTTCACACACATAGAGAGAGAGAGATATCAATAAATACAATAATTATATAAAAATTAATTGAGGGAAGTCTTTAGTCAAATTCAAAAAGTTATGAAAAACAAGCCAGGAGCTTTTTGTAATATTTATTCTAATTATATAGACACCATAAAGAGTAGATCTGACAGTAAGGAGGTGACGGTCACTGACTGACAGGATCTCATACACCAGCCATGTGTGTTTTGGTGTCTAAATTGTGTGTGCGGTCTAATTGTTTGTGCTGTGGCAGACCTGAGATTGGTGGAGCAGCTAGTTCTATTAGAGCCACTGCTGCAGGGGAGGAGGCTGTGAAAGGGGATCTGTGCTGCAGGGGGACATGCCGTCAGAGCCACACTCTCTCTCTCACACACACGCTTCTCCAGCGCTCTTCACTGACTGAGCACGATATAATGCACCTTGTGTATGATCTTTAGAAGGGTGGTGTAGTCACAAAATGTTTTGTTTTTTAAAAAAAAAAACAAAAAAAAACAAATATAAACGGCTTATATTGTTGTTGTATTGAATGTCGTTAGCCACATATAATGTAACAGTGGTAGGTTTAGCAGAATGTGGCAAATTTTTCAAATTGTTAAAAAAAAATCTTACAATGTGGACTGACGTAAAACACATTTGTAAAATGTCTTGTCCACCGGAGTGTTGAAACTTTATTATTATAGCAATATTGTTTTATTTTATTTATTTATTTATTTTTTGTACACTGGTAACACTGGCTGAACGTGTATGTGTGAGGTCATGAGATGTGATCTTTCTCAGCTCCCCTTTGTGTATCATGCTTCAGGAGCAGAAACAGTTTTTGCATGAATGTGGCTGATTATCACACATCTTCACTCAGCTACAGAGACCTTAGGGCTTCCGGTGGGGAGATGAAAGCTATCTTATCATGGTACTCAGTGTTCAGCTCTGCTTTTTGGTACATCGCAATGGAAATATCTCTTCTCTCCCCAACCCCCCAAACACATCTCAAATTCTTTTCATCATCTTGTCCAGAAATGGACCAACCTTGCTTTGTTAGTCCTTGATGAAAGCGAGAGCGTGAGCGAGCTCGGTGCAAGCTGCAGTTACATAAGACTTTGATCCTGCCAGACGGCTTTGACCCTTCATCGATCCATTCGACACACTTTTTGTTTTTAATCAGGTCTGTGTGCGGTAGCAGTGAGGAGCTTTATGGAAATGCAGGCACTCGCCTGTGCTGAAAGGTCTCGGATGTCTCGGAGGTTGTAGTACATCTATAACTGTAGACGAGTGCTTAAATCCAGGCGTGATGTATAAACCAGGAACCATTTTAAGTTTCATTAGAGCTGGGAATAATTATTGAATTAAAAATACTTGTAGATGAGTGCGAGATTGTGTTAAAGCCATGCAACCGTAACGCTGATTTTCCCCATGCACTCGTCGAACAGCGTCCTCAAGAGAAGTGCTGTAGCTCCTGATTCGATTATATAATGGAAGCGACTTCTTAGGAATGTGGGCTTTTGGGGGAAAGTCATGACCTAATGGTTAGAGAGTCTGACTCCTAACCCTAAGGTTGTGGGTTTGAGTCTCGGGCCAGCCATGACTGACGTGCCCTTGAGCAAGGCACCGAACCCCCCCCCAACTGCTCCCCGGGCACTGCAGCATAAATGGCTGCCCACTGCTCCGGGTGTGTGTTCACTGCTGTGTGTGTGCACTTTGGATGGGTTAAATGCAGAGAACAAATTCTGAGTATGGGTCACCATACTTAGCCGTATGTCACGTCACTTTCACTTTTTTTCACTTCACTTTTTATATTGCATTCAATGTTTTTAAGGACTTTTAGGATAATTAGTCTTGTTCATTCTGCCCTCGTACCACGCGTGTCTGACGCTGATGGTGTGCTTAACTATATATACAAGAATATCATGGCAGCTGCTCAGTAAGATCTTCAGCAGGTTAAACTGACCTTGTACAGTTGCTGCATATTGATACACGAGTTCTAACGGTGCGTCTTTTTTCAATTTAGTTAACTCTATGTCCTTCAGGTTTCCTACCACCACCAGGAAACATGGCAGTAAGTGGATTGGCTAAATTAAAATTCCAGTGGTTTGTACATACAAGATGCTTTCGCACCTCACCCTCAGTCTTCCCAGGATAGGCTCCTGATCCACAGACCGACCAGCAAAAAGCTGTTAATAGTTTTTATAGTATTTAACACCTCATTATCATATTGATGCATAAATCATGGAAGTGCACTAAAACTCTACACGTTCTGCTCTGAAGGAGCTTTTCACGGTTTAGCGTCTCCTTGCTCTTTGTGTCGGCCTTTCAGGAAACACGCGGCACGACACCATCTGGTGTCCTCCACCCCCACCTTCTGCTGCGTGGAGCAGACTGAAAGCATTGACTACTTACATTTTTAGCAGTACATCATCTAGGTATCAGTCACACATGGTCCACACTACTCAAAATGAAAGTATTCACCGTAAACCATTTCAGATGCTGCCAAAATTTATAACCCTGGGTATCTGTATCTGTCATCACTCTGGAACTTTTAGCACTACGAGCAGCATACCAGTTATTGTGTGTACCAGTATTTTCACAGTCTGTTTTTTTTTATGATTGGAATGTTTTGGGCCGGTGAAAAAGAAAACCCAGCTTGGTTAAGTATCATGCCTATATACATTAATTATTAAAGATCTGTGTCCTGCTTGTATTGCCAAGAAGAGCCATGACGTGTGCTTTTCACAAGACTAATAATGTCTGCCTCGTTAGGACTTGTTTAAGTTTTTTTTTTTTTTTTTTGGACAGGCAGTCTGACTATTTTGGATTTTGTTGTTTGCCACTTTTTTTAACTCGTTGACAAGCACCGAAATGAGTCTCTTGCTTATAGTTAAGCATTTTTCAATAGCTCAGTAGTGCAAATTTTTTATTTTCACTCATGAGTCATCTGTAGAGGCAAAGTAAAAGGACAACTCGATACGTCTTTGTCCTCTATGTCCTCTTCTAGTTACTTTTGTAAGCCAGCTGTCATGATAAATGGCCTTGCACATTCTTTTTAGTGTAACCGGGGCACTGACCTCACACACAAAACATCACAACAGCAGCATGTTGAACGCCGTGTTTCCTCACTGTCCTGTCAGCTTGCTTATCAGACTTGTACCCTGTGTGCAGCGTAAGCTTCAGAGTATTCGCCAGTTTGTGCTCTACCTGTGTTATCAGTGTACTTGGCTTTGTCCCTTTGTTTTTGCTTTTTTTCCTTTAATGCTGCACTTATACATGTGGATAGACATTATTGCTTTATTTTTATGGCATGAATACAGTTTAACTCTGTTATTGTTACCAAATAAAGCTGAATGTGAATGCATGCTTTATCATAATTGCTCGGCCCCCTTGAGAAGACTAATAAAGACGAGTCGAGACACCGATGCTAAATAACCGATAGTGTATTGCTGTCACATTTGATGTCTACTGCGCTTTCTCTCTCTCTCTCGCTCTCGCTCTCTCTCGCTCTTTTAATTAAACAGGCTTTTAACCCGTCTGATCGATTTGCCTTTAAAAAAAGCACTTGATTAGTGGTTGCTTAGCAACTGTAACTAGGCATCTTTGGCAAGCTTTCTGGACATAAGTGTAAAGTAATGGCACAAATTTGTGTATGTGGTTTTAGTAAATCACAAAGCAGACATCCTGACAGTGTGCTTTACTAAACAATGTGCTTTACAATGTGAGAATGTCACCGTGTTGAGTGTTGATATATAAAAAGAAAATCTATAATTGGTTTCTTTTGAGCTATTTTAAGTGAATGTACATCTGTTACATAAATTATGATCGAAGCTGAACATCTCTCTCTCTCGCTCTCTCTTTTTCTCTCTCTAGACTATCTTGATAATGGCAATAACAAGATGGCAATACAGCAGGCTGACAAACTGCTTAAGAAGCACAGGGATCTTCACTGTGCCAAAGTGAGTAACATCCAAAATATCCCAGACCTCCATTGTGCATAAATAAGCCTTTTGATGTTCAAATACAGATCTCTCTCTCTCTCTTTCTCTCTCTCGCTCTCTGTCTCTCTCTCTCTCTTTCTCTATTAATCTTACATAATTGTATTTCTTAACACTTATCATACACAGTCTTTAGAGTTTATACAGAATGCTATGAACCACAAAAAGCAAGTGAACATCTCTGTTGGCGAAAATGCCTTGTTGATGAGAGAGGTCAAAGGAAAATGGCCAGATTTGTTCAAGCCAACAAGAAGAATGCACTAACTCAAATAAAACTGTTCTGCACAAAAAAACATCTCACAACACAGACCTTGTGGTGGCTGGACTACAACAGCAGACGACCACATTGGGTTTCACTCCTGTCCAGAAATCTGAAGCGATCATGGACGCAGACTTGCTACGGGACTGTTTTTACTAATCTTTAGCTGTTCAGTTTAGATAAGCCTCTGCCCAGTGAATCACAGATTCTGGTTCTTCACTGACCGACAGGTCGTGTATCACTTATTTTGAATCATAAGGTACAGTACAGCAGCTTATCTCCATAATGATCAGGTTGTAAAAAATTCTGTCTGTTGGAAAACATGATGTTTGCAGCTTTAAGATCGACCAAAATAAAAAGTGTAATCTCTGACGTATCTGGCTTCACTTTGTTCCTTCTAGCCGAACAGATAAAGCTAACAAAACATGAAGAGGGCCTCAAATTAGCAGCTTGAGATAGTCAGTGATAAATAGGATGCACCAAACGATCACACAAACCTAACTTATACTCTGTAATTCATCTCAAGGCAATAAATCAGTGTGTTGCGTTCACTAAACCCAGATTTGTCCATCAGAAGGCCATTGGCAGGAGACCACATGGAATCCTGATGATGCCACAGCTCTTATGGCTGGAAAAATCGCAACACTAGCAAATCGTGGGTGTCTAAACTCATGTACGTGGAGGAGAGCAGATGTCCTCAGTGTGCGTCATGCTGCCCTGTGACACAAAAGATTAAACGTTGGCCGGCTTTACGTATTTCAGTGCTGGTCTCGTTATGAGAAAAGCTTGTAGGTTGATGATGATGTGTGTGTCTACTGTGTACATGATTCTTTTGATGGTAATGTGACTGATGTAGAGGTTCTAAAATATATTTGTTGAAAACAGAATCTGTATATCTTTATTCGTTTAGGTTCTGAAGGCTATTGGTCTGCAGCGCACTGGGAAGCAGGATGAAGCCTTTACTCTGGCTCAAGAGGTTGCCAGCCTGGAGCCCACTGATGATAACTCGCTCCAGGCTCTCACTATCCTCTACAGAGAGATGCACCGGCGTGAGTGACCTACAGCACGGTGTAGGATTAGTGCATGCAAGGGCTATTTGATACTGTACAATAATGCTGTTTTCTATGGTTACCATAGTATGCAGAGATGTTTGAAAAAGCACCGTTTTTGTTTCAGTTTTGTTCTAAAACGACTACCTTTTTGTGTTTCTCCGTCTACAGCGGAGTTAGTGACCAAGTTGTATGAAGCAGCAGTCCGGAAGGTCCCTACAAGCGAGGAGTATCATTCACATCTCTTCATGGCATATGCACGTGTCGGGGAGTACAAGAAAATGCAACAGGTGCTGCTATATGCTCATCTCCTCCCCACACACACACGCATCTGTTTTTGCGGAGCATCTTTGTTACTATAATAGGTTAATGAATCAGGTTTATTGGCCAAGGTTTATTGTGACACACACAAGGAATTTGGTTCCAGCTGTTTGTGACTCTCAAAAGTACAGACATAAAAAACACTATACTATACAAGATAATACAGACTATACAAGACAATGCAGATGTGATACAATAGACATTGAGTATTAAATATGAATACAGAATATATGACTGATCAGTTATGTACATAAAGTGTGGGAAGTGCAAATAACAATATTGTGCAATATTATGCTTTTTGTACAGTATACAGCAGCAGTAGTGTGTGTAACCTATACGGATGATGTGATGACTGACAGTTCTGATAATGCAGTACTTATAGATATGAAGCAGGGAATATAATTATGGTGAGTTTTTAATCAGGGTGATTGATTAGACTGGGGAAAGAAACTGTTCCTGTGTCTGGCAGTTTTAGTAAACAAAGCTCTGTAGCGCCTGCCAGAAGGAAGGAGCTGAAAGAGGTTGTCTCCAGGGTGTGAAAGGGTCAGTGGTGATTTTTCCTGCCCGGTTTCTGGTTCTTGTGTTGTATAAGTCCTGGGGAGTGGGCAGGGGGGAACCAATGATTTTTTCTGCTGTTTTAACTGTGCGTTGCAGTCTGTTCCTGTCCTGTTTTGTTGCTGCACCAAACCAGATGGTGATGGATGTGCACAGGACCGATTCAATGACTGCAGTGTAGAACAGCATCAACGGCTCCTGTGGCAGACCGTACTTCCTTAATTGACATAGAAAGTACATCCTCTGCTGGGCCTTTTTGATGATGGAGTTTATGTTGCACTCCAATTTCAGGTCTTGGGAAATGGTAGTGCCCAGAAACTTGAAGGCCTCCACAGATGACACCGGGCTGTTAGATATTGTGAGGGGGGAGTAGTGTTGAGAGGTCTTTCCTAAAGTCCACTATCATCTCCACAGTTTTGAGGGTGTTTAGCTCTAGGGCTGTTTTGACTGCACCATAGCACCTGCCGCCTTCACCTTGCTTATTGTTTGCAAGAAGTCACATCTGTCAAGTCTGCATTCTCAAACTAAGCTCAAAACCAGCTCTGAAATGTTTTTGGTTATATTTGGCTCATTTTGGTTGCTGGAATTTCAGTGTGTTTGTAATTACAATAATTTTTTTTCTCTCTCATCCGTCTTTGCTTCTCTGTCTCTCTTTAAAACAGGCTGGAATGGCTCTTTATAAGATTGTTCCCAAAAACCCTTATTACTTCTGGTCGGTTATGAGCCTAGTAATGCAGGTATGTACACTGAATGCACAGATTTCCCATGATCTATATGCAGCAGGAGGAACCTCATATGTTCTGACTTTGCGCTCCAGGCCATTTCAGCCCAGGACGAGAAACTGTCCCACACAATGTTCCTGCCTCTCGCTGAGCGCATGGTAGAAAAGATGGTCAAAGAGGAGAAGATCGAAGCCGAGGCAGAGGTAAGAGCGTTCTTCCTGCTCCGGCTCACTTTTCCTGCTCGTCTTTCTTTTTTGACTGCGCGGTATAATGTGTGTCGGGTGTCTCATCCAGGTGCAGTTGTACTTCATGATCTTGGAGCGTCTGGGGAAATACGACGAGGCGCTGGAGGTGGTGCGAGGGCAGCTCGGAGGTGAGGATGGAGCCATAAAATGTGGGTAGTTGATTTTCTAAACTGACAATCAGTTTAAGACTGAATTGACTGGGTTATGTGTTTGTGTCTTTCACTCAGAGAAGCTCACCAGTGAGCTGCAGAGCCGGGAAAACAAGTGCATGCTCCTGTACCGCCAGCTAAAGCGCTGGCCTGAGTGCAATGCCCTTTCACGCAAACTGCTCCTCAAAAAGTAAGCCGTTTTTCTATGAAAAAGTCTTTCAGAAGGTTGCCAAGTGCCTGAAGTGGTGTGTATCAGATCGGCTACCATTCTCATAACCAGCAGCTTCGACAAGGAGCTTCTGTCTTTGTGTATTTCGCAGTTCATTAATGTTTCTTGGTCAAAAAAAAAGACATAAAAACAATCAATTCCGAAGATGTACAGTTAATAGAAATACTATTAGGCTCATGATGGTCTTGAAAATCATCAGTAACAATATAACATGGATGCTGAAAAGTACTTTGTTGTGCCAAATCAGTTGGCTAACTTACACACAGTAGTGACAGGTTTTATTATTCACACAGCAGCAAACAGACACACAGACAGCTTTTGTATAGAAATATCTACTTTAACCTGGTCCTATTTTGCCTTTTGTTTTCCTCCAGACCTTTACCTGTATCCTCAGTAGAGCTAAAAGTCATTTGGGATTATGCTTAACTGTGTTTTGCCAGGAAATAAATAAATAAAATGTAGCTCTGTTGACATTTTAATCCTGATGTCATGACGATTTTGTGCTTTGTTGTGCAGTAGTCAATGTTATTAGATTTAAGAATGAACAATATGAATGCCATCTATTGTTGAATAAGCCTGAAAAATAGCCAGACAAATACGAGCTATTTTAGTCTTTTCTTCGACCGCACCCCATCATAATTGCCATCGACATTCAAACTTTCATGCCTTTTTTGTCCATATCTCTCACACGCACGTGCACACACACAATTTCTCATGAGCCGCCCCATTAAAATGCATTTATTTGTAATCGTCAAAAAGGGTGTGGACTAACTGAAATCTTGAGTGTACAACACTTCAGATTCACTGCACCAGGATAAACTGGTTATTGAAGATGTAGGAATGAACTTTCACCCTCGTTACAATGTTGTTGCCTCTTTAAAGTTGAGGGATGATAATGCAAGTCCTACGTGACTGATGAGAAATGAGTTTTCAATACCAGACTATGTTAAATAATAATAATAATAATAATAATAAAAAGTTATTGACCTTTTTGATCTTTTCTTTTCCCTCCTCCATATCCAGCCCTGATGACTGGCAGTTCTACTTGTCGTACTTTGACTCTCTATTTCACCTCATTGACCAGTGCTGGACACCTCCAGAAGAAGGAGACCAGTGAGTACCAAATATATCGTTAAACGTAGTCCACTAGATTGCATCTGTTTATTTAGTCTATGAGTTTCCTTTACAGCAATATAAACAGGCATGCGAATGTTTGTAATGTACCAAATTATTCAAATATTATTCAGTTGATTAAGGCCTGCATAATGACATCTCAGTGCTCCAGTGTCCTCTCCGAGATTCTTTATGGTTCTTTCCCTGTACTTTAGTTGCATGGAGGGTGAAGTGCACTCTTCTGTGCTCCAGGCCATCAGTTTCGTGGAGGATCGGATAGCAGCAGAGGATGTGAAGGAGTCCCGGCCACTCAGGGGCCCGTACCTTGCTCGTCTAGAGCTCATACAACGTCTCCGTCAGAGGAACTGCTCACAGGAACAGCAGCTTGGTAATTCAGCATTGTGGCACGTTATAGTCAGATACTCATGAAGCACTCCAGCACCTTCATTTCCTGTTTCTACGCCCTCTGGGTCAAAGCCTGTTTGCTTCACTGGCTGCAGGACACAAGGATGTAATCTTTTGATTAATCGCAGATAGAAAGCTGGACAGTAGTGAGATGTGTAAATGTGTAATATTTCTGTAATGAGATCATTATTGTTATTCACTTCACCTGTCTGTTGCTATGGCTGATCACTACTTAAAATCCTCTCTGCCTGCTTTACACATAAAGTCACAGGAAAAGCATGATGTCAAATTGTTCATTTAATGTTATGTTGCCATAGTAACTGTAGTACATGTAGAAATATGCTTCTCACTTTATTCCTATTGTTCTTTTTTTTTTTTTTGCAGGTGAGCCTCTCGAACTGATGTTTCAGTACTTTGTGAAGTTCGGAGACAAGCCGTGTTGCATCACGGACCTGAAGATTTTTCTGGACCTTCTTGTACGGGACCAACGTGTCCAGGTAGTCACGGCGTATGGGTCAGGAGAATGGGTCAGGACTGTCTGTTTATTCTAAGCTGTTCACTCCAGAGTTGCCTTTGTTTACCCTACGTGATGCATTTCTGTAGTAACAAACTGGTTTTTGTTTGCAGCTATCTAAGGTCTCTCAGAGATGACTCGGAGCAGTTAACGAGCCCCGTTGGGTTGTGTTCTGATCTTTCTATGTATGGCTCAGTTCATTAACAGGCTGACGGAGACGGTGCCCCTCAGGGCTCCAGATGATGCTGGCACGGTCCTACCGGGAGACACACGCTCACTGCAGAGGCACCTGTGTGTAACGCAACTCAGCCGATGCCTAGGCCTGCAACACGCGCTCGGTCCCGAAGGCAAATTGGCCCTCATTTGTGAGCTCAAGCATCACTACCGTCACGGCTTACAGTTTGGTAAGATCCTGCTTAAAAACCCCTCCCAAGTATGGGTTGGTTTCAGACAAAGTTCAGTGTCATGATGAGATTCATTTCCTGCCATAGTCTTAAGGTTTTTCCCCTTAAAATCCTCGTCATACCACCTGTTTTCGTTTTGTTTTACCAATGTTCACAACTATAGAAGTAAAATCCACCAAATAATTCACCAGTGCCTAAAAACGGTCCTGTTTAATGGCTGTGTAATGTTTGTAGTGATGTTTCATACTTTACCTGTGCCTGTTAAGGTCTGTGGGTCTGAAGACAAGTCCTCAGGCCTGCCAGCAACCAGACGGTTCACATTTTTGCTCTTTTCACCATGTGGTGTGAGAGAAAGTGTGGACTGTCTGGGACACGCTGAGGACTGGTTTGAGAACAACCACATGGAAGTGTCCTGGACCATTTTTCTTACCACATGCAAATTGTTTAAAGTGAGCGCGCACACAATTTGTTAATCGCCATGTGTTGTGTTTTTTCTTCCTCTATTCAAAGGAAAGTCCTGTTTAAAAACGGAGCTGCAGTTCTCAGACATGTACTGTCTCATGGCTGCTCACGTCTACATAGACCTGTGGATAGAGACTGGTAAGCTTTATCATTCAACTCTCCTGTGACGAGGAAAAAAGTCTCTTACACAACACACTGTAACACACATTACACAATCCTTACAGTATAATGCGTTTCAGATGTTTTATTTTATAGAAATAATTAAAAAGGACACTTCAAAAAGAGAAATGAATCTGTCAACTGGATTATTACACCTTCGTTGGCTGACTTTGGTGAAATGCTGAAATTTGATTCACAAAAACACATAACCTCACATACTTTCTGAGGTCATGTGCACAGCTTTGTACAGGTGTTGTAATGTTACCGGAAACACTGTAGAATGCTACATCACTACATAGTGCAAATGAACCTTTCTGGCAAGCAAAAAAGCGTGAAATTCAGCTGAAATTGCATTTCTTTGTGGCCCGAAAAACCTTTGGGAAGTTTTAACTGGGTTTGTGTGGACAAGGCATTAAGAAGAAGGAAGGGAGAAAGAAGAAGGACCAAATCTGTATAAATGTACCTGTACTGGCAAATAAAACTAATCTTATCTAATGATTACCAAGATGAAGTTTTGTGAGTCTGTCTTTGCCATCTTATACAGCTTCCTGTCTTGTGGCTTGTATGTTCCAGGCGATGAGCACATGCTGTGGCAGTGTCTAGGGCTGCTGGAGGAAGGACTATCACACAGCTCTTCTAACGCACAGTTCAAGCTGCTGCTCCTGCTCCTCTACTGCCGTCTGGGAGCCTTCGAGCCCGTGGTGGACCTTTACTCCAGCCTGGACGCCAAACATATTCAGCATGACACCATAGGGTGAGCTGCTACTTTTTTTTTATTTTATTTTAACACAAATCAGGTGAAAAAAATCACTTCAGCATCTGATTTTTTTATTTTTTATTTTTTTTACTCTTTCTACTCACAGATACTTATTGACTCGCTATGCAGAGTCCTTGGGCCAATTTGCTGCTGCTTCTCAGTCCTGTAACTTCTCCCTCAGGTTTTTCCATTCAAACCAGAAAGATGTAAGCTGTCTGAGTTGTAGAGAAAGTGTGTCTACTGTCTTTGCAGTATCCAAACCTTCTTCTAACTCTCTCTCTCTTTCTCTCTCTCTCTCCTATTGCAGACCTCAGAATACATTATTCAGGCATATAAGTATGGTGCATTTGAGAAGATCCCGGAGTTCATTGCGTTTAGGAATCGACTGAACAACTCGTTGCACTTTGCCCAGGTGCGCACAGAGAGGATGCTGCTGGATCTCTTCCTTGAAGCAGACATGTGAGTCTAGTTTTTCCGTAGTAACAAACCCTGTGGTGATCCGCAGGTATCTTATTAGTACAAATATGCAAACATATTTTATTAGTACAAATACTCTGAGACCTCAAATCTGCAGAATCAGACACATCCTGATTGGCCCTCTGATGTAATGCTTTATTGGCATGAAGCAAGTAGGGTTTATTTGTTTTTTTTTATTTTTTACTGTCGCCTGGCTTTAAAAACCACAACAGCACTTTTTTCAATGAACCCGCATACAGTAGTTTGTGTCTTTAAAGAAATCCACCCACTCCTTTTAAAGTTGCGTATAGTATTAATATCGGATCATTAAAAGAGCTTTATCACTGCAAGAAACGTCTCCTTTTGCTCTGTCTGTGCAGACATGTGGGTGTTTCTATAATCACTGATCTGTGCTTATTGTATTTCTTATTCAGATCCTCTACTTTAGAGGAAAGCTTGAAGTCCATGTCTCTGTGTCCTGAAGAAGACGACATTCCATGGGACAACATAAGGGACAACAGGGATCTCACTGTCTTTGTCAGCTGGAACCCAAACGACCGGTACGGTACAGCGTTCTGTCATCACACCCTGAATGTTCATACACTCTGATCACCTTCTTGTGATGCCCCATTTTTGTTTGGATTCATATTTAATGGTTTCTAGACCTTCATATTATGGATCTGTTAATATACACTTGTAATTTGGTTTAACAAAGATGGCATGGTTCATCTCACTTGGCATAACAATTGAGCTTTATAAAACAGGATTAGTAAGTGTGAGTGTGTGTGTGTGTGTTACTCCTGCAGACAACTGAATGAGGAGGCCAGGAAGTGCTCTCTAGAAGAGGAACTGTTGTGGCTGAAGATTCGCTCTCTGACTCTGAGGCTTATAGGCTGCCTCTCCTCACTGTGCCATCCTCCATCACTGCACAACTCGGAGAAAACCACCGAGAACGGTGTGTGTGCCAAACCCTCAAGCCTGCAGCCTTTGCTTTCGCTGCTAGAGAACACACTCAGTCAGGCGGCTCAGTTCACCGAAAAACACTCACAGGTGAGACGACATTGTCTGACACTCATTTCTTGATGGGGTTTATTCTAAAATCTCCATGCATTATAAATGGAAGAATGACCAAATTTACTCTGATCTTGCTGAGCTTCACCTGCTGCAGTCTTAGCTGACACACACACACACTCATTTTGACACATACTCACACACACCAAATTGTTAGACATGTCTCTTTAAAGTCCCTTTTTTAATAGATATAAATAAATAAAAAGACTAGAATCACAAAGAATGAAACGTTAATGATCGAATATTTACAATTTTACTTGTTTTATGTTTTGAGTGTATGCTTTATTGTGTGTGCAGGAGCAGTACCCGTTGCTCGGACCTCCATCCACTCGGATGGCTCAGGCTCTGGCCAGCGGAAGTTGCCAGTGTCAGCTTTCTGTCCTGCAGCTGCCTCTTCATCTACAGGAGCTTGAGGCTGCCGGTTTAGGTAAGATTACAGGACACACTGAATGACCTGCCATTGCATGTGATTGGATTGGGACGGGGACACACGCACACCCACAGGAGTGCTTACTTAACTGTTAACTGTTTCCTCCTATCATATCCTTTTCCCTTTGTTTCAGATCAGTCAGCAGAGCTTCAGGCTCAAATATCAAACCTCTTTAAATCATTAACAGTACAGCTTCAAGGTACTTTTGCTTTTTTTCCCCCATATATGTATTACTTGTACATTTTTAAGGTGTTTCTATATTATAACCAGCCTTCGTCCTCTACTAGATATGCTGAATAAATGCAAAGGCGACTTGTTGGAAGTCAAAGACAACCGACGTAAGACACAGCCTTCCCTATTAGAAAGCCTAGTCTACTTTGTAGAGGTGAGGCCTTTGGTGTACTGTGTGTTTACTTTTCTTTCTTTTTTTTTTCTTTACAAATGTTACTCGTATTATCATATTTTTTAATAGCATGACATTTTACTTTTGTGTGTTTGTTTTGCACCAGACAATTTGTGTTGTCCTTTGGGTGTCCAGTTACTGCGCTAGCATGCTGCGGCCGCTCAAGTCTAGCTTACAGAAGAAGAAGAAGAAGAAAAAAGACACCAGTACAGTAACGGTAAGAGCAGGCTTTAGAATCCCATACGGTTTGGAAGAAGATGATCTCTACAGAAATAATTGTATTTATTCTTGTTTTTTGTTTTCTCTCTCTCTCTCTCTCTCCTTTTCAGCCTGTGGTGCTCTCTGGGTTCCAGGAGTTCACTAGCAGTCTGCAGAACATCCTCAGCCAGGCTCTAGATCATATTAAAGCTCAGGAGAGCATGCTAATATCTCTGAAGCTGGAGAGTCTCACTCTGGAGGGAGTCACACAGACTGAGGTCAGCATCCTGATCTGTTCACACTTTGTGGGGCCGTGACGTGTTTACTTCTGTTACTTAAAAGCAAAACCTGTTGGGAAAAACAGTTCAGTGATTCATATAATAATGCACTTAACAGTCAACTCTTAAAGTGAATTTGTGTTAAAGTGAAAGATTATTCTGAGTTAAAGTTTAAACAAACAACAAAACAGACAGTTACCGGCTGCATAACTATCCCTGTTTTGTTCTATATTTTGCTTCCCTTATCTTACTCTCATTACTGACCATTTTCCCAGTCGCTGCTGTTAAAAAACACCCCCACAACACAGTGCTACCACCACCATGCTTCTCTGTATGCTTAGTGATGAGCAGTGTCGGGTCGTACGTATGCGGTGGTTGTGACCGGCGTGTTTTTGTGTTTGTGCAGGAGGAGAGCGCCTTCATGAAGACCGTGATGGATAAAGTGCAGAGCAGCTACCAGCGCTCACTGCAGGAGGTTGGGGAGCTGCTGAAGAAACGAAGCGACACCATAAAATCCCTGAAGATCTGATGTTGTCGGCTCGTGGCTCACTCGCGTTTCTCTCGTCCTTCAAGACGGTCCATTCACTTTTCCCTTGCTCTTTTCTGACGCCACCTCCCTTCCACAGGCACGCACAAAAACCTCCCCACCGCTTCAGCACAAACCATCTGCGGTGCTCTGAGCTACCGATCAAGTGGATCCCCATGTCCTCAGAATGCTAGCGTAGGCAAACCAATAAGCAATTTTAGAAGAGCTGCTCTATAAATTATTGTACATAGTGTGAAGACTCACTCGAACTCGGAATTACAGCGAACTGCTTTGTCCTTTTTCCGTCGTTGTTTGACGATGTCTCTCTGTTGGCGTCTAGCAGTCGATGCCCCTCTACCCACCGTCCCTGTGAGCTGCTTCTCCTCCAGAGACCATGTCAGAGCTTGACTCCATAGGCTACAGCAGATGAGTGGCTAAGGCTGCTTTTGGTGCTTCAGCTTAAATCTTGCTTTTTGAAGTAATTGTGTGTGTGTGTGTGTGTGTGTGTGTGTGTGTGTGTGTGTGTGTGTGTGTGTGAAAACACATTTGCTCCAAACTGGTCTTTGAGCAACACAGAGAGAATGTCGCTTTAATGATTTAGTTCATTTGCAGTTTTATATCGCTACAAGTGGAGCTCATGTAGGATGTGTGTGTGTGTCAAGCACAAAACACTGCGAGATGTAGCTTTCCTGCGTAACGGTTTGTTCTCCAACTGCAAGAACCGTTCACGTGATGTAGCGTTTACTATGGGGTTTGTCTCTGTTCATTCATTAATCAATGATCTGGCATAGATGTAAATGCTCATACGATCATTGAAGTCTGGATTTTTTTTTTTTTTTTTTTTAAAGAAACAACAAACCGATGCTCTTCACACAGGCCATATGTTGTGTTTCATTACTAAGGTCACTCATTAAAAAGGGGACAAACACTTTTTTTAAGATGCATTATGTTTACTGTTTGTACTGTTTTAGAAAACAATGTAAATGCACTGAGGTTCCCTGAAATTGTGAGGATTTTTTTTTTTTTTTTTAAATATCGACGCATACCAAAAAAAAAAAAGAGGAAACGAAAAATCATGTCACTATAAACGCGCAAGCAGCTGAAGTGTTTGTTCATGTGTTGATCTGTAATAAGGGGAATGAAACAACTGTTTACAAATTGCGTTAGAATGAAATGATAAACTTCTTTATTTATAGTTGGGGTAGTGTGTGCTGCAGCTTTGCTCTGCTTTCGAGTTGTGTTTGGGTAGAGGGGTCAAACCTCTTTGGCTTTTTGTTGTTGTTTCTTCTTTCTTTCTTCCTTTCTTTTTTTGTTTTAATCGAATGAAAGATGAGGGAGAATCGTGCTGTGTGAATGAAGTTGTTGTGACGCTCGACCCTCAAAGTTATCCGAACTGACACACTAGGGGATGACATTTCTGGACTGAAGAGCTCGATTTGAGATGCCGAGAAGTGGCTGACAATCCGTTGTGTCTGTCTCTCTTTTTTTCTTTTTTTTTTTTTTTTAGAAAATATATATTAAAAAAAAAAAAGAGGAAAATTAAAACACTGGAATGTGAAAGGGTTTGTTTTTTTTTTGTTTTTTTTTTATTAAATAAATAAAACAGAAACGTTCCAAATTGAAAATGTGAACATTTGACTTGCTATTTAAAACGAGAAATGAAAACATTTACATTTAAATACATTACTGTAACCTCGTTGGTGTAATTTATTGTTTTGAAGGTACTTTAAGGCGTGTTTTATTGCGTATGGTACTGAACTGTGGTACAGCTTTGTGTACTATATAAAATGTTTCCGTATGTGTTTATATGTTAAGGGCTAAATTTAACTAGGATTAAGCAACCAGACTTTTCCCTCATTTTATCTATGAAGCAGTCTAGAAAGTCTTATTACATCACCGTGTATGACTAAATGAGAAACAGGAGGTTTCTGACCTCCCAGTATGAAGCATCTGTTTGAACAGCTTTTAAACTCCCTCTTCTAAAAGACGAGATTTTTGAGACTTCCACCGTCTCCATGTTGCAGTATAGAAAAATAAGAACAAGAAATAACAGCATTATTCAAGGTTTTTTTTTACTTTTGAGTTGCTGTTTACATTTACATAATTTGGCAGATGCCCTTATCCAGAGCGATTTACATTATCTCATTTTTGTACAACTGAGCAATTGAGGGTTAAGGGCCTTGCTCAGGGGCCCAACAGTAACTAAACGCTTTTTAATTCCAATTTTTGTAGATAGCGACATGAGTTTTTAGATGAGACAGGACATCAGAACCGTAACATGGGAAGGAGGAGGTTCCGAGTACTGAATATTAGGTGATCTTTCAGGTATTTCTACCTGAACACAAAGGCCTTAGCTGTTGAGGGATTAAAATAGAAACCGATTTCTACTGTAAGAACATTTAAAAGTTTACATTACAACAATGTTTATAAAACTTTAAGCTCAGATCGGATCCTAAAACATTGAGCATACGGTGATAAGAATGTAACTAAGAGACAATTCATTGTTGTTTTTTTAATATTTTATTAATCTGCAAATTATAATGAAGTTTCTGCCTCAGAAATATAAACGTGACTAGATAACTGAGAGGATGATTAATGAGAAGCATTTTTTTAAACAGTCAGTTAACATTGAAAAAAAGCAGAACTGCTTACATTGTGTACCAGCACTAAAGTTTAGTAGCTCTGCCTGAATATTGGATGTTGAATTCAAGAGCATCAGTGCGCTATGCACCATAGACAGATACTGTGTGCGCGCGTGTGCTTGGGGATTTGCTCATTCCTTCCGTTCCAAATAACGGCTTCTCCAGTGAGTATGAAATGTTCCACGTGGAGTGTGTTAGAAACCAGGGGACACTTTTATAAGACATTTATATCGTTAACACAACGTTAACTTAACAAGTAAGTAAAGAAACAATTCATGAACAAATTACATAGAGACCTTTTCCCCCCAGCCAAGACTTTGTATATATTTTTGGGATTATTTGTCACTAATTCCGAACATCCTTTGAGACCCATTTAGTGGCATGACTAATGAAGTCTGTTCATACCTTCATAAGTAACATAACATTAACAGGGAAAAAAAAGAAAAGGTAACAGGAACAGTTTAGTGAGTGTTGACATGACGCAGTGAGTGTTGACATGACTCTGTGGGTTTCTGACTGTTATTTTTGGCTTTAGAAGTGTTCGCATAAAGACGTGTCATTTTGTATTAAATCTTTGTCATAACGTTGTGCGTTATATTTTTCCAGCACTTCAGCTCACACATCATTACATTTGATACTTCTTTCTTTCTTTTTTTGCATTTAAATGCTTCTCTATAGGCACCAAGAAATATTTATAAGTGCACAATTAATACGCTGATAATTAAACAACTTGCTGTGTAAAGTTTTTGTACTTGGAAAGTTGCCAGTTCAGAGTGTAGTGAATCCTAAACCAGAGCTTATCAAATAATAGTCTAAAGTCATCATTTATTATGTACATTCCCTTTAATATAGTGCATCTTCTCCAACCTCTTATCTTGTATTCAGAGGTGCTAAGTGCAGGACTAGTGAGTGGACTAACAATGTTTTACAGGCTGCAGCTTTATTCTCTAGTCAATCTGTTATTTAACCCCAGCCCATGCCACTGACTGGCTACTTCCCTCTCTTGCCCCGCTTCTTCCTTAAACCGATCTTTCCCGAGCTGTGAGATGATGGTTCTGGTGTGGATGTTGCAGGGGCAGTGACGGTGTTGAGTTGACCCTCCTGGATCTCCTGCCGTCTTTCGGTGGACATGTTATCGATCTGTTTCTGCGCCGAGAGTGTGAACATGATGTCACGCAGTTGGTCCTCGAGCTCTGCGATCTGGGTGTCCTTGTTAGTGGCTATCTCGATACTTCGACGCTCCTCTTCCTGCAGCTTCGCCTGGAGTTGCTGCTGATTGGCTCGCAGACATCGGTTCATTTCCTGCTCTTCCCGCAGCTCCTGGCCCAGCTTGGTCACCTTGTTGTTCAGCTGTGAGCATCTAAATATGGGAGTGGACATGAAATACACAGCTGTTACAGAAGTCCTGAACTGCTCATGCCATGTTATTTCAGCACACAAATCCATAAGTCATTTGTGTTGACTGTCACAAGAGCTGTCATTTCTTTTCTTCTCGTACTAAATGCTGTGTGGTCATGTATTATACTCATGTAGCTCAGTAAGATACAGAGAGAAAATCTAGATAAATGCACTGTAGCACTTACTTTTCATTTCAGCACAGAGTTAACACTGATACACCAACATTCCTTGCGCATGTGTAATTACACGTCTAGGTGTGCACGGTTGGTTTACTGGACTGTTACCTGTTGCTGCTTGCATGTTATATGACTTCCCTGTTTAGCAAACCTATTTTAAGCGAGTCATAAGGTCGACTAACTGTGTAGGCATGCTAGCGTATTTTTAGCAGGTCTGATACTTGGATTCTTGCCACATCATCATGCACTCATTTCAGGGACCTGAAATTTCCCCTCACAGGCAGCAGAGGGCTCTAAATGAACAAACAGCTACTGCTCTGGGTTTAGGGAAGAGTGAGTATAGTAAAGATTTACTTTCTCTCCATGGTCTGTTTCTCTTTGGTTAACTTATTCAGCCTGAGTTCCAAGTTATCGCACTTCTCAATCGTCTCCTTGAATTTGGCTTTCATATTGCTGATCTGAAAGCAGATGAACTTGTTACTTTTCTTATATCTATATAGTTGTAAAATAATTAACATGAATGCTACTGGATGCGTTTCCAAATATGAGGTTTTACCTCTTCCGCCGTTTCCTTTTCTAGATGTACAATTTTATTCTCCCAGTAGATGCGTTGTGAATCCAGTTGGCTGGTCAGCAAAAAAGAATACTAGGAAAAGGTGGTGAATATTCTGAAATACGTCACTGAACACTGAATATCATAAACTAGAGTTAAAAAAACATACCTCGAGCTGTAGCGAGTCAATCTTCTCTTCCTGACAGATGTCACCCTCGCACCCGTACTGTACAATTTTGCCGTCCGTCTTGCTGCCAACCAGCCGATGCACATAGTTATCTTAGTTTACATAAAGCACAAAATAATTATTTGACTCACTTTTAGGCAGGAGCTTGGCTCAGAAATGTGTGTGTGTGTGTATATTTATATATATATATATATATATATATATACACAAACACATACACAGTATAACATAAAATGTTTGCATACCGCCTGCATAATCCCAGACTCTCTGATTGCTCTGATTGGTCAGCTGCATGGCGTAGGTGTGCTGTGTTTCCTCAAAGTGCTTGGAGGCATGGAGACTAACGTAGCGGCCGCACCCGACGTGGCCGCAAATCAGGCAGATCCACAAGTTCTGTGGACAAATTTTATGTGTCAGACATCAAATTTGCCATAAAAACATATACTGTAGATTTGTACCTGCTGTAATCATAAAGCGCTTATCCCAGTACTCTTAAAGCTATAAGTACACTGCAGTGATTTATAATCCTGCCAGAACTTCTGTTTGGAGTTTGGTCCCTTGCCACAGTCTACGTCAGGATTACCATAAAGCTGCTTTGTGACACTGTCTACAGATAAACACACACACATAACAGAACAGTGTACAACTGAAACATCTGGATACCTCTTGCACACCGCACTCAAAGCATTTATTCTCCTCCACAGGCTCTGGGGTTTGACAGTACCTGCACACAGGGCACCTAGAGAGACAAATGTAGTCACACATAAATGCACATTCACAATGTCAAATTCTAGCCGTCAGCAAATTTATTGTCCTCGCCTGAACATCACTGTCACTTTACTCAGCTTACGAGTCAAAGGTCATTGGCTACAATAGTACAACAGCCTAAATACAACATGTCATAATGTCTGGAAAGAGCTAGGAACTCTGGAAAAATTCCCAGCAGACCATTTTTTTAAAAACAAATAATAGATGTGAGAATAGTAAATAGTGTATTGTACGGCAGGGCATCGTTATGAACGATAAAAACAAAGGGACAAAATGGAGTATATCAAAAAATAAGAAACACAGCTTCGGTTGGACTGAAATGAAACAGCATCCACTCAGAATGGGTCGTAATTATGTTACACGCTTTGTAGAGTTTTTGGAAATCTGTGGATCAATTATCTGTTTGGTTTAGCAGAGAAGGTGATTACTGGAAAGGCTGTTACTCACGTGGCATCCTCCCAGCGCCGCAGGCACTGGCTGTGGAAGCTGTGGTTACACAGGGTGGTGAGGACACCGTTCACCGACTCGTCCATGCGCTCCAGACACACCGTGCACTTAGGCAACTCGGTGAGGTCCATCACTGGTAAACTGGCTCCCTGAATGGGGTGAAAACAAAACGAGCCAACTATATGATAAGATCAAAATGTTTGCAGAAATCCACCGTCATGTATCAACGTGAGAAATAAGAAGAGTACAAGCAATTTAAAGCACACTGACAAGATGTACACAATACAATACAATTGAATATTTCTCCCCTTTAATAACCCAAATTAAACTTGCAGGTTTTTTTCTGTAAAAGGGGAAACTGAGATAATTTATGTCCAGACTTTTTCCACCTTTAATGTTAGTAAAGTAAACAAAACTAGATTTTTAAAGTTCATCCTGACAAACTTTGATGTTGGCTTGTCAGAGCAAGTATTAATAAAAACCGGTATGCTAGGATGGCAATACTTTTGGAGGCGAGCGGTTACGAGCATGTGACGTCACCTGAATACACATGACTCAATTCCCCTCAATGAGCCGAGTGTTTTGATATATCACACGTCCATTTTGTGGTATTTTTTTATTTTGGGGGTGGGGCTGCACGTGACATCATCTGAATACCTGTGAGGAAGTCCCCCCCTCATTGTTCTGAGTGTTTTGATATGTCACATGTCAATGTTGTGGAAAGTTTTTTGATTTTGCATATATTGGGGGCGGGGCTGCAGGGACCAGTTTACCCTAATCACCCTAAAGAAGCTGGCCGAGTTTGGTGCAGATAAGCTCGAAAGCTACCAGAGTTATAAACCTCTAAAATTTATAATAGATCACTATGGCAAAAAAGGGAATTTGAAACCCAGTACCGTGAGTACCGGTACTCGGATAGCTTAGAAAAATAAAAGCAACAAACTTCAGACCAGGTTCTATGACGTATCCCATTTTGGTTCATGTGGCTCGAAAGACCTAGGAGTATTAGCAATTAATATATTTTTGTCTAAGAAGAATAATCAAAACAGAATGTTGGCTTCTAAAAGCCAACATAAACATCCAAATTAAGAGCTGTTTCTGTAGGATTGTGTTGACAGCACCTTGGTTTAAACTCAACTTCTTGACGCCATAATCCCAAAGAGCTTACAAAGGAGTCAGTCTGGTGAGGGATACAACAGAATTTACAAAACTACACGTACGATGGGACACTTTTATCGACAAGTTGAGGAAATGAAGCCTCATACTGACACCAAGTAGGTGTGGAGGCTGCCAGGAGATCTACAGCAACAGCTGGAAAATACTGATAACTCCCTGCACGTCATGGCTCTCTCTCATATCCTACACAAGCCCTATACGGAAGGTTTCACTCTAATCAAGCAGAAGCTCCACCTGATTTCACCTGTAATCATTTGGTTTTGACTTTCAGTAGACTAAGGTGTGGCTTTCTGTACAAGACTTTACGACCCTGTTCTGATAAGACCACGGTATTACAGATCGCTCCCATTCCAATCTATTTTGGCACAAAAACACAAGTCTCTGTTAGACTGCTGAAGATAAGGAGGAATTTCACCGTCCGGCATGATAAAGACCTGAAGCACAAACCCAAGTTAACAGAGGAACAGCTTCCGGTTAAATGCTATCAAAAAGCTGTGGAATGGCTTGAAGATGGCTGTGCACATGAGTTCCTCTTGCAATCTTATAGATCTGGAGAATTTTCCCCAGTAAGAGTGGAATAAAATGGTCAATTGATTGCTGTGTTTTTTTGGTTGATGAATGTTTTAACTGGCCAAGATTTAGACTTGGAAAAGGACTTGAAAATGGAGCCTGAAATACTTACCTTCTGCATCTCATCCATTCATTTATCACATAGCATGTAAATGTGGAATACATAAAGAAGTGCTAAATCTCTGTAAGGAGGGGAGAAAGCAGGACGTTTCCAAATTTTTACCTTTTCAGACTTGATCACCTCGGCCCTCTCCACATAGACCAGCTGGCAAACAGCATCCTCGATGGAATTGAACTGCCGGCCATTGCAGGCTGTATAGAAGCTGTCAGCATCGGCCTATAGAAGAAAAAAAGAAAGAAAGAAAACAAATCGATGCAGTTTAATCAATAAAATTCAAGAACTCTTCTGCTGTGGTATATAAGCGGACTCATATATTGCTGGTATTGGAGGCTGACAGGAGCTTACCTGGGTGGCAAACTTAATCAGCACCATGTACTGGTTGGGAGTTGAGTCACGGATAATCTTCATGTGCTCCATGACATCGTTAAAGGATGCCACAAACTTCATGAGGTCATGGCTGGTCATTGTTGTCGGCACACTGAGCACGCAAAGCATGGCGCTGCGCCTAACGTCCTCCTTCAGCGACGTCATCTTGCTGTAGCCCAAAGTATACAGGGTGTAAAAACACGGTTGCATACGTGCATTCTTATCAGTATCCAGCGGAACAAAGGATTCATTGTTCACAAAATCTGTTGGTTTTTTTTTGACAGAATGTCTTGTCTCACACTGACTTTTAAAAAATTAACAATGTAATGTACGTATGAATGAATGCTAGCATAATGTTAGTTGTAGCGCTAAAGAGGACACGTGGTTACAAATTGTTCTCACCAAGAGGTTTCAGTGCTCGATGTAGTGTCTCAAATGAAGAATTCTGTACTTTAAACCAGAATCATTTTTAGAAGAATTGGAGCAATTCTCCTCTATGTTGGTTTAGATTTTTCTATACAGAAACCTGCAAGTACATTTAGATCTCTAACGGGAAAATCACACGTGACGGTGACAATGAAAATCTCCCTCAGATGAAAGGAGAAAGAAAACTTCCAGGAACTAGACACAGAAGGGAACACATCCTCTTCATTATGCATTATAACTAAATCATCACGGTATGCAGCTTTATAGCACATAGTCTCTGAACAGGCCAAAAAAAATTATGTTGAACAGAAAAAGGATGACGACATGCTTCTGCTTGCCAGTCAGTCAATTGTTGGGCGTTCACTGAACTGAAGAGCTGTATTTGTATTTATTTCAAGTTTTAAAATAGTTTGCGTAACTGAGTTAGCTTAATGTGCTTCAAAATACCATTCTAACATACCAAAAGTGTTTTATTGGATTCAGACTCGGTGAACGGGAGAACCACTGAAGAACACTAAACCAGTTTGAGACGACGTTTGCTTTGTGACACATTAGATTGCGGCAACTATTAACCATCTTCTAATGGCCGCAATCTAATGTGTCACAAAGCAAACGTCACGCATGCCTCAAAATCATTATCATTACAATCTGATAGTAGATGTAAACATCACCTAAAGCTGCTGGATTGTGTCTGCATGACTTTTCTGCATTGCACTGCTGCCACATGATTGGTTGATTAGATTACTGCCTGAATATATGGGTCTATATGTGTCTCATTGTGTATACTGCACAAAATATATTATGTGGCTTTAAAACAATCGTTTAATCAAAAGCGTCTCTTCACTAGTTAACATTATGCCACTTTTTATTTTAAATCCTGGTCAGGTTTGTGATGAGCTAAAACCTGTCACAGGAACACTGAGGCATGAGGCAGGAATACACCAGTCCATGGCAGACTATACAGAGTTCTTACTTTGTCTTGTAGAAGTGCATGATGCCATGGATGATCTCCACAGATGGGTTGCCACTGAAGAAAGAGATCTGATCTGGAAGCTGTTTGGAGGGCGAGTCAGAAACTTTAGTGGCATCGATCTCTTCTGTCTTACTGCTGCCGCTTTCCTCTGTTGACTGCGGGCAACCTTTCTCCTCAGCTCCATCTACAAAAATGCATGCAATTTCCTGAAATTCAGCTATGATTGTTTGCTACCGATGTTGAATATGGTGATGACTAAAAGCTTACTTATTTTCTGACTGAAATTCCATTTAATGCATCTACATTTTGCTACAATTTCTAAAGCCCCATGCATACCTAACGCTTTAAACTGCCATGTTATAATCCAGTTAGAGTCAGAAAAGTCAGTGAAGTGAATCGAATAGGAAATGTATGTAGTTTGCTCAGCGATTAATCTGTTGTACGAGTTTTGATGGTTTGACAATTCTCCTTTTTCTACAGACAAGGCAGGGCTCCTCAGAATCAGTCTGCTGTCTCGCAGTGAGCACTACAGAGCTTGAACATTGTGTTCAGGTAATCTAAGTGGGAGCTAGAAGAGACATTTGGGAAAAACGACAAACGTATGGCGTTGATTCTAACCTGAACTCGCCACCAAAGTCTCAATCACCATGTCTGACATGACCCGGCGGCCTATGTGCTGATGGAGGATGGCAGCCTTCTCGCGCTCCGTCTTGCCTCCTAGTACCATCTTGGCAGAGGCCAGGGCCTTGTCTTGCATCTCCTCTTCAGACATCTTCTCATCTGTGGGGAAACGGACATCGAAAAAACAAAACACCTTACTGCATTTCATTTCCAGTCATCCAGATTCAGCTAGTTGTGAGAGGTCAGTGCTGGACAAGATAATCAGCACAAAAACACAGGACAGTGACGTCACATGATGTGCAACCTAAACACTGCACAGTCACTCAGGAGGCGGAAATCTAGAGGCCAGGAAAGTTCTAGAAACGCCTGGAAACCTATTTGTTACCCCCATGAGTCCTAGTTAACGAGTTAGCTGGTTGTTAAGGCAACTGTCAATGCATTACCTCACTTCTCTCTCTCTCTCTTAGATAGTGACTGACAAATGTACGACTGGGAAAAGCTTTATCACGGCTACTAAAGTGACACCAGCTACATATTCAGCTTGTTTATTAACTTTACCTGCACAATATTGAAAGTCTTGTGGCATAAGCGACTGGTCTGCGAGCTCCAGACGGATCACTACGAGTGAAATGCTCATGTGGTAAACTGTTAGCTCACACGCTAAACTCTGGGGATTTAATTAGCACATAGCAAAACAAAACAAAGCGCGAGCTCCGGATCACATAAACAAAACAGTCAAAAAACACCGTTAAACAACTAGCTACGGAAACGGATTTTCTAATTTATATATGATCTACACATGAATTCAGGGTTCAGTCGTTATGTTCAGCTCTTGAGTAAGAAAACACGAGATATTAACTGAACTTCAGGATTGAGGTAAATAAAGCTGTCATGATTCGTTTCCGGGTCAGGTGTTTAGACCCGGAAACGAATGTATCTGAATCTAAATCTAATATAGAAGCTCGAAATCGGTATATTGAATATATTTTATAAGACGGATTTAAATTACGACGAATTAAAACCACACACAGCCCGTGGTGACAAGTCGGCTAATTGCTTTTATTTCCTTCAAAGATATGTTACAGAAGTGAATTAATATTAAATCTCTTACATTTATCAAGCTGGATACGAATTATTCGCGAAATTCGAGTTTTCACAAATACATAAAAATCCAGTCAAACCCCCGAATTTCTATAAATGAAAACCTCGTGTGACCGAGAGATGAAATACATTTTCACATACAAATATCAAGTTTAAATAACTGCCAGACACAGGAACAGTTTCTTTCCACAGGCAATGAATGTACAATGTTATTTATGTCTATACTTTTAAGAGTCACCAACAGCTGGAACCAAATCCCTTGTGTGTGTAAACGCACTTGGCCAACAAACCGGATTCTGATTCTGATTTCAGTTACACGGGTTTGATGAAAATTTCTTGACACCCAGTCATTTCATATTGCTAAAGAAATATTTTGTATTTTTAAAACAATACAGAAATAAAAAGGATGCCACAATAAATGCATAAATTAAGACCAGTTATTCAAAATGCTGAGTAAAAGCAAGAGGCGCAGCAATGACTCAGCAAATTGGTGCCTTTTACTCTGGTGGCTTATTGTACACTTAGGACTTCCGGTGAAATCCTCCTACTTTTCTAAACACAGCACTGGTGAGGGGGTGCTGATGTGTAATTTCTAGTCTGAGAGTCACTCAAACACTACTAATTATTATTATGTTTTTTTATTTTATTTTTATTTTTTAAAATCAAAACCTGCTTATTGTGATGTCTTTGATGTCCATGATCACCTCAGTACATTATATACTTTTTTCTCTGCTTTCATGTCAAACCATTTTCTTTCTCAATTAATTCATGTCTCGTTCAGCTTTTCTGCAATTCATCTCCATATTTAATATAACAATCCTCTTTGAGAAAGTGTCTTTTGCTGTTTAGTCATAATTTTAGGGCTGTGAGCTTTGCCTTTTATGGCGTTTTGTGGCCATCACCATCAGCAATTCATCTGGTAAATTTACACATAATTAGCATTTATCATTCATCATATACACACCAAAGTATCATAGATTCTGTAACTTTTGTAAATCTGGTTTGGAGTAGGATAAAAGAGTGGGGTGCTGGGTAGCTGAAAGTAGGCAGTCATTTTGTTTAGTTCTGGTGAGCAATACCATGTTCTCCCGTGTGTTTGATAGCAGTGTAATCTGTTTACAGCAGAAGTGGATTACAGAGACACAGAGTCACACAAAGAAACAAAAATCACTGCAGTGTGATTAAGGGTGAATAAACATGGAAGAACCTCCACATTTTTGGGTGAGTTGCAAGATGGAATGTAGCGATGAGTAGCAACTGGTAAAAAAAAATGTGTTGACTGTAATAGGCAGAAAGACATTTTAATCAATATTTTCATACTGTCAGTGGTAACCATCTGATCATACACTTTGAATAATCATGAAACCATGATACAGTGACATACTTAATGCTAACATACTAGGATTAGACAAGAATCTGACATCATACTGTTAATGGTCTCTGAATCATTATAGATCAGAACATGCACACCCTTTTTTCTTGGGATAAAATGGGATAAAATCATCAATCAGCGGTGTTTAAGAACACCGCTGCCAAGCATCCACCTGGCGAATCTCCGCTCTCTACCCAACAAAACGGACGAACTCCTTCTGCTCAACGGGAAAAATAAGGACTTTTCGAACTCTGCTGTTCTCTGTTTCACGGAAACCTGGCTGAACGACACCATTCCGGACAGCGCGTTAAGTCTGCCGGGCTTTCAGCTTTTTAGAGCGGACCGTGACGCAGAATCAACGGGGAAATCGCGCGGCGGCGGGACGTGTTTTTACATCAATGAAAGGTGGTGTTCTGATGTAACTGTGTTAAAGAAGATGTGCTGTCCAGATCTGGAAACATTCTTCATTAACTGCAAACCGTTCTATTCGCCGCGGGAGTTTTGCTCGTTCATACTGGTGAATGTTTACATTCCACCTCAAGCGCACGTGAGCTCGGCACTACAGACACTCGCTGATCTGATCACAGAGAGTGAGCAACAACACCCGGACTCTGTACTAATAATTCTTGGGGACTTTAATAAAGCGATTCTCTCACGTGAATTGCCTAAATACAGACAGCATGTTACATGTCCCACCAGAGACAGTAACACACTGGATCACTGCTACACAACAATAAAGGATGCATATCACTCTGTCCCACGGGCAGCTCTGGGACTTTCTGATCACTGCTTAGTTCATCTCATACCGACCTACAGGCAGAAACTGAAAACAGCTAAACCTGTATTAAGGACTGTAAAAAGATGGACTAAGGAAGCAGAGCAGGATTTACAAGCTTGTTTCTCGCTCACTGATTGGACTGTTTTTGAAGATGCTGCCACCGACCTGGATGAGCTCACAGAGACTGTAACATCATATATTAGTTTCTGTGAGGATTTGTGTATTCCTACCAGGACTCACTTAACCTACAACAACGATAAACCATGGTTCACTGCAAAACTCAGCCAGCTCCGTCAGGCCAAAGTGGATGCTCACAAGAATGGGGATAGGGTCTTGTACAAACAGGCCAAATACACACTAGAAAGGGAGATCAGAGTAGCAAAGAGAAACTATTCTGAAAAGCTACGGGCTCAGTTTGCCTCTAACGACTCAGCTTCAGTGTGGAAAGGTCTGAAAGCCATCACCAACTATACGACACCATCCCCCAGCACTGTCTATCGTTGTGGAAAGGTCTGAAAGCCATCACCAACTATACGACACCATCCCCCAGCACTGTGGTGAATCAACAACTGGCAGACGACCTGAACGAGTTCTACTGTAGGTTTGAAAAAGCCCAATTCTCACCTCCTGTAACCCCTGACTCCAACACACCTAAAATTCAGGTCAGCGAAGATGAGGTGTGTCAGGTCTTTAAGAAGAACAAAAGGAGAAAGGCACCAGGCCCAGACAGTGTTTCACCAGCCTGTCTGAAAACCTGTGCTGATCAACTGGCCCCCATCTTTACTCGGATATTCAACACATCACTGGAGCTGTGTGAAGTACCCTCATGCTTCAAAAGCTCCACCATCATCCCCGTCCCAAAGAAACCCAAAATTACCGGACTAAATGACTACAGACCTGTGGCCCTAACATCTGTGGTCATGAAATCATTTGAAAGACTGGTTCTGGCTTATCTGAAGGACATTACTGGACCCTTACTGGACCCTCTGCAGTTTGCCTACAGGGCAAACAGGTCTGTGAATGATGCAGTCAATATGGGACTGCATTATGTTCTGCAGCATTTGGACAGACCAGGGACCTATGTGAGGATCCTGTTTGTGGACTTCAGCTCTGCTTTCAACACCATCATCCCATCACTCCTTCAGCCCAAGTTATCCCAGCTATCCGTGCCCTCCTCTGTCTGTCAGTGGATCACCAGCTTTCTCACAGACAGGCAGCAGCTAGTGCGACTGGGGAAACTCAAATCCAGCACCCGCACCATCAGCACTGGCGCCCCCCAGGGCTGTGTTCTCTCCCCACTGCTCTTCTCTCTGTACACGAATGACTGCACCTCTCATGACCCCTCTGTCAAGCTCCTGAAGTTCGCAGACGACACCACACTGATCGGCCTCATCCAGGACGGTGACGAGTCTGCTTACAGACTGGAGGTGGAACGGCTGGCTGTCTGGTGCAGCCTTAACAACCTGGAGCTGAACACGCTCAAGACAGTGGAGATGATCGTGGACTTCAGGAGAAACCCCCCTGCTCTCCCCCCACTCACCATCATGGACAGCATTGTGACAGCAGTGGAGTCATTCAGATTCCTGGGAACCACAATCTCCCAGGACCTGAAGTGGGACATTCACATTGACTCTATTGTGAAAAAGGCTCAGCAGAGGTTGTACTTCCTTCGCCAGCTGAAGAAGTTCAACCTGCCACAGGATCTGCTGAAACAGTTCTACACTGCAAAAATTGAATCCATCCTCTGCACTTCAGTGACTGTTTGGTTTAGCTCAGCCACCCAATCCGACCTCAGGAGACTACAGAGGGTAGTTCGGACTGCTGAGCGAATCATTGGCACAACTCTCCCTACACTCCAAGACCTGTACTTCTCCAGAGTGAGCAAAAGGGCAAAGAAAATCACTCTGGACCCCTCACATCCAGCACACTTACTATTTGAACTGTTGCCATCTGGCCGACGCTACAGAGCCCTGTGTACCAAAACGACCAGATATAGGAACAGTTTCTTCCCTCAGGCAATACATCTGATGAACACTTAACATACATCTGATGGACACCTAACATACACAGAACAATACCTATTCTTACATTGTCTGCAAGTACACATTTATATTTTATTTTGCACATCTATATTTGAATTTGCACATCTTTACTTCAATTTGCACACTTATATTACAATTTGCACATACAACTGTCTATTATTTATATGTTCATGTCTTACCATTGCTACATGTTTACACTGTGGAGCTCCTGTACTAGAAAAAATTCCTTGTATGTGGAAACATACTTGGCAATAAAGACCTTTCTGAATGATTCTGAATGAATGATCTAAATGATTAATAATAAACTAGATTATTAGGACTAAAAGACTCTAACAAGTCCATCATTTAAAGGTGGGAGATGTTAGCCAACATTAGCAGAATATAAAAAATTCCCTCCTTCCTTTTGGTTGTCTTCCAAAATAAACAGGGTCAGAACATTAAATGCTAAAGAGTTGGAGCTGTCTGAATTCTTCTGCAGGAACCTCCCTGTCCTGATTGGTTAAATGTTGTTGGTACCCATAATTGTTGATAAATAGAGCTACTGTGCCATGATATGCCAAAACGGGCTTGGATTATGATTATGATTTTTATCATACTGCAAAGGTTTGGTGTTTGACTGATTATCATTGTGTACACAGCAATAACGCCATATGAACACACCTGATACAGCATTCAAAAACACATACACAGATGTAATTATGTAGTCTTGCCACAGACACACTAGTGTGACATTTTTTATACCCAGGGACTTTATTTGCATGTTTAGCTCACGGCATTTTTCCTGGAACACTAAGTCAGAAGTAACAGATCAACCAGAGTGATCACACACACACACACACACACACACACACACACACACACACACACACACACACACACACACAAATCAAATTGTATGTTTATGCTCCCTTTATAACTTCATAGCTTTACACTTCCACTGTACTTGTTTAACTGTTTCTGCTATATCAATTCTCCCCATATGCAAAGAAAAACCATTCGCATATATTTGCATAAAAATTACTATATTAGTTATGGTTTACATGTATCATATATACATATATAGATATATTATACCAATTATACCACCAAAATATTAGATGTTTCATTATCATCATATGATGTACTGAATATTGCTTATATATTTTTGAGTTTTTTAAAACCCCACCCAACGCCTACTGCATCCATGCTGAATAGATATTTATGGGTGTGGCTTTTTTTCAGCACAGTAGAGACGGTGACATAGGGATGGCTTTTTTAATGTGTGTTACACTAGTTCAGATGTCACAGGTACGTCAGCCTTGTTTAAACACTGTATTCTTTTACTGCCTACACTTTTAGACACACCAACATTTGTGTGTATGCATGGAGTATAGCAGTTCTCAAAGTTGTATCAGTAAAGCATAACCAGAGGGTAAGTGTTTTTTTTTTGTTTGTTTTTGGAAGTTTTAATGCTATTGTCATGGAAATCATAACCATAGGCGTTATTTTTATTACTGAGTATTTATTATTTAGTCACTTAAATAATACTATAAATTTAGCTTGGACTATAGAAGACAAAAACAGACAAGACATAAAACAGATAAAACAGTCTATACGAGACCATACAGACAATGCGAGACAATATAAACAGTACGAGTATTAAACAGGAATACAGAGTATAAGACAGATCAGTAACGTACATAAAGTGTGAGAGTGCATGGTAGTGAAAATAACAGTATTGTGCGTCAGGTACAATAGTTTACTTTAGAACTTTTGTACAATATGCAGCAGCAGTAGTGTGTAACCTATACGGATGATGTGATGACTGACAGTTCTGATAATGCAGTACTTATAGATATAGGCAGGGAATATAATTATGGTGAGTTGTTAATCAGGGTGACTTATAGACTGGGGAAAGAAACTGTTCCTGTGTCTGGCAGTTTTGGTAAACAAAGTTCTGTAGCGCCTGCTAGAAGGAAGGAGCTGAAAGAGGATGTGTCCAGGGTGTGAAGGGTCAGTGGTGATTTTTCCTGCCCAGTTTCTGGTTCTTTTGTGGTACAAGTCCTAGGGAGTGGGCAGGGGGGCACCAAGTATATTTTCTGCTGATTTAACTATGCGTTGCAGTCTGTTCCTGTCCTGTTTGTTGCTGCACCAAACCAGATGGCGATGGATGTGCACAGGACAGATTCAATGACTGCAGTGTAGAACAGCATCAACAGCTCCTGAGGCAGACTGTACTTCCTTAACTGGCATAGAAACTACATCCTCTGCTGGGCCTTCATTTACATCATATTGGTGTAGTAATAGTAGCATTGTAGTGGTGGTGCTTTGCTGGTCTCTTTTTACTGATGTATCTGCTGAGAGGCTCATATATGGCCTAAATTGCATGAATGTAGTAGGTTTAAGTGATAAAATGTCCAATTGTGTGCATTTTTCTTTTGTATGTGTCTGGGTATGTAATTGAAAGAATGGAAGTTGATGGAAGCATCAAGGTCAAGTTGTTTCTGTCTGTTTCTATCTATTCTGTCTCCTAAATATTGTCAATTATATCATGAAACTGACAACTGAGGCACTATTCAATTTAATTCGTTTATTTGTATAGCGCTTTTTACAATGGACATTGTCTCAAAGCAGCTTTACAGAACATAAACATAGAACAGAAGATAAACATAAGGAGTATAAAGAATTAATATAATAAAAATTCAAAATATATATAGTTCACAGTGTGTATGTATGTATGTATGTATGTATGTATGTATGTATGTATGTATGTATGTATGTATGTATATGTATTTATCCCCAATGAGCAAGTCTGAGGTGACTCAGGCAGCAGTGGCAAGGAAAAACTCCCTTAGATTGGTAAAGGAAGAAACCTTGAGAGGAACCAGACTCAAAGGGAAACCCATCCTCGTATGGGTGACATTAGATGGTGTGATTACAAATATACAGTCAGACAAGTGTTGTATTGGTGTAGGGATCACACTACACACTGTTTGACCGGAAAATAGTATGTACACATGTGCATTTCTCCTATTTTAAAAAAAAAAAAAAAGTCATTTCTTTAACGCCTTCTAATGTTCTAGGAAGAAACGTTTTCTAGTCGTTATCAGAGGAAGTAGCTGTGGTATGTGTGATGTGTCTATCATCAACGAGTCGGCTCTTTTCTTGCAGCGAATTGTCTGATTGTAGAACTCAGTTTATCAAGTTAAGTTCAAATGAAGTACAAACAGTGTTAATGTGTTTTTCCTGTTTTTTAATGTGTGTTTTCTGTGTTTTTCTGTACATTACAAAGACTTTAATATTTACTGATCAAAAGGTATTCATTTAAAGTTAGATTTTACGATATTCGCACGATATAATTAACAATATCTCGAAAAGAACAATATTTTATATGTATAGCAATATATCAATATTCAAAATATCGCGAACGTTTGTACTGCTTAGAATATGAGTCGCTTTGGGAGTCGAGAGAGTCGACTCTTTTCGAGTGAAACGTTATGCCACCGTGTTGAACAAGTGTTTGGTAAACCTATTAATTTTACACTTTATTCAGTATGGAAGTATGCGGTTTTGGACCTTTATTAGTATTTTGTTCAGTAGACTCTGGCTTTGTGGTTATATGTGGTGGAGAAGAGGAAGGGGGAGGGGTTTAGGGGAAAGATGAGCAAATAGGTGGAGTTCATAAGAAGTGGTGAGTGGAGGTCAGAATTATCTCCTCCTTTTCTCTTCTTCTGTCCTCTCACCATGCTCCACGCCTGAAGAAGGCTTTGAGACTTTACCAGACCTCTCCTTTGTGTTCAGCTGAAGGTAAGTCGCGTGCGTGCGTGCGTGTTTGTGCGTGTGTGAAGTAGTTTTCGTGCAGCTGCAGATAGTGGCTGCAATCTTCTTCTTCCCCCCCTTAAGCTTGACACAGTCTCTACTTCCCGTTTCGCAGTGTTCAGTTGTAAGCCAGAGCTAAAACATTCACACAGAACTAATAGAAGGCGGTAATGAAGACATACTTTCTAGGTTTCACACACATACACACACGCGCGCGCGCGCTCTCTCTCTCTCTCTCACTCTCACTCTCACTCACTCACTCACTCACTCACTCTCACACACACGGTAACTATGGATTGTGTGCAGTTTTTTAATACTGTACAATAACTACAAATGGGTGTGTTGGGACTAGACTCCAAGGAAGGAAGGTTGGGCGCGTTGAACTGTGCAGGAAGAGCAGAAGTAGTTTACACGCGCGAGCTCTTTTAAAACACGCGCATTCCTCAGGTGGTGTGTGTCCAGGACACTTATCAATGGACTCAAAGAGACGATCCTCATGTGGTGTCCTGTGTCCATTAACCGGAATAACCGGCCTTATTAAGAGTGCAATAACCTGTGAGGCCTTTTGTGTACAACGGCGAATGATCAAATGAGTACGATTTGCATGCTCTCTCACACATGCATACACACATACACACACAGTCTGCCTATACAAGCCTTCTGAGAAAATAAAACAAACCGCGAGTTGATGACTTTTTTTGGTTTGCGTTTCATTTCCTCATTTAACTTTATTTTATTTATTTATTTATTTTACACCCAATACTTTTTTTTTGTTTTTTTGCTTCTTCTGATTTCATTTTGTTTTGGTAAAGCGGGTACACGTCATATATGGACAGCCTATGATGTCTCATGCCTATATGACTCATGGGCTTGCTGTGGATGGGGATGCTTGAAGACTGTCTTTGAGCTACTGTTGCGTCACAAAGCGCTCTGGTCTTCATCTGTGATCATCGAAGTCTTCGGCAGGAAGGAATTAGTGTTTCGTCTGTGGTGATCTCGGAAATTGCGCTGACCTGTTAGTTCCTCAGGAGCTCTTGGTTGCTTAATTTCACTTAACTACAAACTGTTGTAGAAAAGACATATACATTATTAACTGTCCATTTTTGTCCTGTCTGTTTTGAGACAATGTGAATGGTTAAAAGCGCTATGCAAATAAATTTAATTTAATGAAATTAAATACCATTAACTTGAGCTTGTTAAAATGTATTCCAGCATCAGTTTATTAACATACATGTTACTGTTTGGTTTTCACAGATGGGGGACCAAAACCTTACTGCCATGGTTTCAGAGGATGAATTGGAGAAGACAAATGAAAACAGGACAACATTCTCTCAGTTCTCCTCAACTGTACGGGCCGTGGTGCGAATTCGCCAGAAGTACCAAGCAATGAAAAGGCGCCAAATGGAGCGGGCAACATCAGCATCCCTGCACAGCGCACATATAATGTCTCAGTGCAGTGATCCTCGCTCCAACAGCCCCAAGATCTTCACGTTCGATGTGGTCGATGGTAACAGTCCTGTCAATGTAAGCAAGAAAAGGAGAAAGAAAAAGGGACGTGTCCTATTTCCCAATAGCAGTCGCCGAGTCTTGCCCACCAAGGAGCAGAGCCGGGCAAAGAGCTGCCTGGTCTTGCTGTGCGTTGTGGTTTTCTTGCAGGTTTACAATGCCATTGAAAACCTAGATGACCATGTGCTTAAATACGATCTGGAAGGACTCGAGAAAACCCTTAAAAGAGAGGTTTTTGGACAGCAGGAGGCAACTGATGGCCTCTTAAGCCATTTAAAAGATTACTTGTCAACGTACGTTCACAGTAAACCTTTAGTTGTGTCTCTTCTTGGGCCCAGTGGTGTAGGAAAGAGCCACATAGGAAGGCTGTTGGCTCAGCACTTCCGTTCTGTAGTGGGTGAGAAACTGGTGATGCAGTATTTTGTGCTACACCACTGTCCCACAGAAGATGTCCCAATCTGTACCGATGCCCTGATCTCCCAAGTCTCTGAGATGGTCACGCGGGCCGAAGAAGAAGAGAAGATCCCGCTGTTAATTTTTGATGAGATGGAGCACATGCCTTCTGAGCTGATGGACACTGTGCAAACTCTCATCAAGAAAAAAGACAACAACGAATATTTGAACGCCATCTACATCCTCATCAGCAACCTGGAGCAGGAGGAGATCACAAAGTTTGTGCTGCAGAACTCCACAACCAACACCTTTTCGGGCCGAGGGATCATTAGCAAGGAGTTGAACAATTTGCTGCAAAATAATCTTAAAAAGCACCACTTGATTTGGATGGAGGTGGAGTTGCTGCCTCTCATGCTTCTGGAAAAAAGTCATGTCATGGAATGTTTTATTGATGAGATGTCCAGGGAAGGATTTTACCCAGAACGCTCTCATGTAGAAAGACTAGCAGATGAGCTGGGTTACTATTCTGTGGGTGAAAGGGAGTTTTCACACACTGGATGTAAGCAAGTGGTGGCAAAAGTGAATCTTCTGTGAAACTCAAGGCGGAAGTGAGTACAAGAATACACTGGCACATCAAAATCAGTACAAACCTGCGATGGCTGGAAATGACTGGCAGGGTTTTCTCCAAACTTCCAGTTTATTTTCCAGCTCTAAAGAAGAATGTTATAAATGTTGAATTTTAAAGGATGTTTTAATGCATTTGCCAGTTTATACATTAGTTAAATAGAAAGCATTGAGTGTTTCTCTCACTGTGAGGAAAGATTCCTGTCTACTTTGTTTTGTAGTTGGCTGCTATTTGTAAACTTTTGTAGGATGGAACATGTCAACAAATGGTAAATTCTCTCGAGAAACTACGGCAGTGTAGCTGAGAGGCCTTTAAAAAAACACCACCGTCATATGTCAGGGCTGATCCACAAAGCTAAAGGTTTTAGTGAACGGTGTTGAGTTGTAAACCTGAGCATTATTTTGGAGGGGACCTGTGTGGGATTTCTTGATCGCCATTAAACCTCTTTGTATAAACTTTAACTTGGTGTCTTGCTGTCAGAATCCTGAATTTCCTTGAATTTCCTTGTTTCACATTGTCAGATGATGCTGTTAGTACAACTGTTGCTGTTAGAACACACAAATGACACTGTCAAAAGCATCAAACCAGAGGACTGGTGATTATATTTTGTACTATTTTGCTAAGTCACCTGGAACTGCTGTGTTAGGTAAATTTGCTTTAGCCCAGTGTATAGTGAAGAATTGAATAAAGTGATTCCAAAATGATAAAGCACATAAGAAATACTCAACTCAAATTAGTTACAAATTACTTTTCCTGTGTCATTTCTATTGTTTTTTCTGTCCGATCTTCCAAAGGGAACATGCCATGATAACTTGGACAACAAAAGATCAGATTCAAACTTGAAAATAAGCTTTTTTTTTTGTGGGGGAAAAACATCATGTTTAGCTTTTGTTTAACGAGTATAATGATCTAGGACAACCAGAATGTACTTGTACCTTGTACTCGTTTATCCATCTAATCTAATTGATCTGTAGCTAAAACATGAGCTAAAATGTCTGAATACAATCAGTTCTAATTAATAATATTACATCACATTAATGAACATGAATGACATTGAATGTTCCCTTGAATACCAGTTTTCAGATAAAGTTTATTGCAGGATGCTGATGAAGGAATTTATTGACACATTCACTTAATAATCATGTTGAAAAGTCTGTGTACCGACTACAGGATATTACACTGCAACCTGTTAGCTTTCCTAGTTTTATACTGAAATCCCCCAGAAGACCAGCAAACGCTTCACTTATGTTATATTATGCAAAGTTAACTCTGGTAATAAAACAGGAAAATATCTTGAATTAATTGTATACCGACTCCAACTGCCATTAAATGCCATGAAACGTAGTGGTGTAGTGCAGTGTTTTTTTTAATCTTAGCGGATGGAAGCATTTAGCTTTCAAGTGCTGACTCAAAACAGCACCGATGATCACGTCTCATTTTTTTCAACGTGACTGGGTAAATGCTTGTGTATAACGAATGATGGAACGTAGAGGAGAAATACCACTAGACTGGGCATTTACGCTTCGAGTTCAAAGCCCATTCCAACTTTATGTCCTCCGGTGCTGAAATTCTTGCCATCGATGAGCGCAGAGAGTGTCACCTTCACACCTAAACAGGACGAGGAGAGGGAAGGAAGGGGAACAGAAGAAGAGTTATGTTCATATGCTTTGTAGTGGAGGAAACTGCTGAAAAGCACATGAGCAAAATATTAGAAAGGCAGAGGTTACCTGGTCGCAGAGTCTGAGTGTAACCAATTCCAATCAGACTGGCATTGTTCACCTTGGCCTGTAGGTGCAAAATTAGAGACAAATGATCAAGAGCTTCATTTTCCCCATAATTGTAATCATTGTGAACTTTAGTTGCTGGCTCCTTAGAGAGTTTACAAGACGTTTATTGACATTGTTTAACTCTTACGTAGGCAAGATGCATGTAGCTCTTGCTATCCATCTTTGTTCATGTATTTTTATACACAGAGCAATTTAGTCACTAAGGTAATGATAACAATGGTAGTGACGTCAGAGCATTTACTTCATCTCTACATTAACGTACCGGTGCAGCAGTGCTTTAGTCTTTTAGGCTCTCTCTCTACCTCAATAGCCATGCCATTACCAATTTCCTCTATCAAAGCAATCGTCCTTGACACCTAGATTGCAAACCATGTCTGGCTCTGGAACTTTGAGTTCAACTCTGAAGTAAGAAGCTTTTCCCCCTAATCTCTATATAACATCATTACACCACACAACCACAGGAATAACAAAAACACAAATTAGCACCTGAGTAACTTAAACATCAAATAGTTCAATCTAATAAATTGTTTTTTAGGTTGAAGTTGACTACTTTAGGCGGCCTCAGGAATTCACCTCCCGACCCACTAACTCACAGACAAAGAAGCATCACTGTCCAGCTGGTACTTGGCAGCAATGCCAAAGCGTGTGTTGTTGCTGCCAGCAGTCCAGGCCAGATTGACAGCAGTCTCCAGCTGATTGTTAACCTTCTGGTAGACAGAGCCACCAAACTCAGTGCCATCATTACTGAAAAAAAAAATCATGTTTAGAAATTGTATGTTCTTCACCCAATAATGGAACATCTGAATATCTTAAAGATTAGACCAAAACAGCAACAGAAATTGAGAAATAAATCCTATTTAGAAATAATTTGCATTTGATAACTGGTATTACATTTTATCAAGCCAATGAAACTCACACTTTGGTGTAAAGCTGGAAATCGCCAGCCTTGTAGCCAAGAGCAAAGTTGTTCTGCACCAGTTTGGACTTAGCTGTGTCAAATGCCATTTGGTAACCAGCCAACCAGCCTGCGTAGCCCAAAACAGCTGCGGAATGCACGACTGGGCCCTCAAAGTCAACATCGCAGGACAGGTTGATGTAGTCCCGCTTGTAGCCACTCTTCAGCTTGCCACTCTTCTTGCTATGGTTAAAGTAAGAGAATATTTTAGTGAGTGCAGATTCAGTTAGGTTCATTCCACAACTGGTTCATTCCATCTGACCAAACATCAGGCCTCCCAAACAGTGTAGTAGACGCAAATGCTCAGGCAAGCACTGTGAGAGTGCAAGTTTCAATCCTGAAAATGCCACTGCCATCCCTGCTTTTTAGCTTAAAAAAAGAAATGCGTTTCTCAGACCCCATCAAGCAATTAGCCCCTCCTGTAAGAACACGAGCAGTGAGCTGAAACACTTCCCTCGAAGGAAGCGTGGTAGCTTTCACCTCTGCTGATTTATAGCCATTATTCTATAAAAGGTCTAACAAATGAATACTGCCTATAAAACAATTTTGTTTCATTTTAAAATACAGCAAATCACACCCATATTGTGTACTAACATTAACCACAACAAGCTCAGTGCATTCAATACATACCTCACAGTACTATCTACACATTTCTGACACTGTTCCTGCTTTTCATGAACAGCACTCACCCTGTGTTTGGGACAAAGGACGTGTCAAGTGCCACCTTCAAGCCCTTTGCCAGCTGTTCAAAAAAGAAAAATCATTTTACACCACTGATAATATTAGTAATAATCTGATAAAGTAAATAAAAGACGAAATGATCGAGATGCTTGTCCACCTGGTCCTCCACAGAAAGCTCGGTAGTGAGAGTGTTGTCCGTGTTCCATTTCTGATTGAGACCCAGGCCCAGCTCCTTCAGCTTGTACTTGGTCTCCAAACTACCACCGGCCTTGCCAGTGTCAATATTAGTAGAGCCAGATGTGTTGAATTCCTGGAAGCAAAAAATGAGAGAGGATTTAAAGACTAATCCAAATAAACCACACCTACATGAAGAATTACTTGTAGGGCAGCAAAGGGAAGTTATATAACAAGCATTAATAAATCATTTTTACTCACAACAACAAAACTAAATTTTATAGCAAAAGTTTTTGCTTCTTAAAAATTCACTTTTTCCCCCTTCAAGTAAACTGTTCACTGATTATTTTTATAGCCCACATTTGAAGCTGGTACAAAGTAAATCAGCCATTTCTGCATGTAGACATGCAGCAACTTTTGGATTCTACTCAAACTGCAGCATCTGCTATGTTATTGTTTTTGAAAACCATAAAAATACACCAAAATTCTAACACTGGTCAGGTTCAATCAATAGTCTGTCCTCATTGTACAAGATAAAAAAGCCTACTCCAGAAGTGCATCGTACATTCAATTACATTTCATTTGTATAACACTTTTTAACAACAGACATTTTTACAAAGCAGGTTTGTTCCATTCTGAGTCTGTTTTAGTACATTAACCTTTTAACACTGAATATTTGACAATGAGTGTAAGTGAGCTATAGCAAATCAGATTCAAACATAAAAAGAAAGGAAGTTGGCAGCAACAGGAAGTCTAGCGCTCCAGGGGGAAAGAAAAAAATACAAAGTTGAAAGGAAGTGAAAAACATCAGATTAACTCACAACTCCGTTCTGTGACTTGGTCTTCAGGTCCAGCTTCACTATTCCATATCCTACAGACAGACAAAGCAAAAGACAAGACCGGGCTAAAAAAACTGTGTTTCATCAAACATAGATGATCTTCAAAAGGTTTTCATTTCTAAATAAACCAAAACTACAGGTATGAACTCACCATAGCCTTTGCTAAAGATATCCTTCGCTGCTTTTCCGAGGTCAGAGTAATTAGGAGGAACAGACATTGTGCCTAATAAAATAAAAGGTTATAATCAGTGCCAACCAGGAGTACAGCAGCGTCTCATACAGGTTCTGAGACTAGATGCTTAACACAGCATCCAACCATCAGCAAACACATCTATCTGAAATAATAATAATAAACACAAATCAACTCAGATTTTTGATACAGAGAATACTTGACTATGATGATTAATGCTTGATGCAATGAAATTCACGAACTACAAGAAGCAAACAAAGACCTGGCTGACGACCTCAACTGCAGAATTCAGAATCAGAATCCGGTTTATTGGCCAAGTGTGTTGACACAAACAAGGAATTTGGTTCCAGCTGTTTGTTACTCTCAAAAGTAAAGACATAAATAACACTATACTATACAAGATAATACAGACTATACAAGACAATGCAGATGTGATACAATAGACATTATGAGTATTAAATATGAATACAGAATATATGACTGATTAGATATGTACATAAAGTGTGGGAAGTGAAAATAACAATATTGTGCAATATTATGCTCTTTGTACAATATACAGCAGCAGTAGTGTGTGTAACCTATACGGATGATGCGATGACTGACAGTTCTGATAATGCAGTACTTATAGATATGAAGCATTGGCCGATAAACCTGATTCTGATTCTGTTTAGGCAAACTTGTGCTGAAGTAATCTCAGAAAATCATGAACTGCTAACAAGTACAGGACAACTTATTGTAATATTTTACATCATTTGGTGTAAGTAACTCAATAAAACTGAAACAGGTCAATTAGAGGATGCTTGGATCTTGGATCAGATCAGTACATCACTGCCTACCGTGTCCAAGTTCATTTAAAAATAAATAAAAAAATATAAATAAATAAATATATATATATTTCAGGATATTTCTATACAAATTTATCATCAAGACACGTGTTTCATTTTTCAACTATTCCTGTGTAGTGATATAAAATAAAAATTAAATCCTCTTCATAATCTTGTTAACCTTGAACTTGAGTCACGTGATTTCTGCTTTCAGGAGTAACATCACCATGAAGGACAAACCTACCCTGTCAGGCCTGTTACACGCTACACTGAGGCAATAAAGTCATCTCATTTAAAGCTAAACAGCTTCATAAGAACTAAATAAATCCATTTTATTACAAAAGTGTCATAGCGCAAAAGAAATACCAGATATTTCCCCAAAAAAACTTTATGACACAAAACATTCCAAAATTTAATATTTGAATTAAACAAAACATATTAAATTATACACCGTAGTGCTGGTGGTTAGTAGCCTTATTTTTCTGAGATTTAATCTATGATAAATTCATTATTTTATAAAATGTCATAAAACCGGGGCCCCCTGGCACCATCTCAGGGCCCCCGGTTTGAGAACCGCTGGCCTAGACCACTTGTTCTGAGCTGGTGTTGTCAGTGAACCGGCTGTAAAAATGTTGGCTAAATTACAGACATCATGAAAACTGATGCTGATTATCTGGGAAACATCTCTAACAGCAGTCAAAATGTCATTGTTTGTGTCAAACAAGTTGTGAATTTGTTGTACTATTACAACAGGAGATTATGACTTACTCTGTGCTCAAAGTGATGCTCGCAACTCCAGTGGTTTTCTCTGTGGGTGAACGAGGATGATGCTGAACAATTCCAGGATATGCTATTTTTTCATTGGTTGTTGCGTTAAATCTTACCCAGATACAATAGTGCTATTTTCGGATTGGCTATTGTGTAGCCTCTTTTTTTGATTGACTGATAAGTGTCAGGCTCGACTAAGAACTCCAGGGGAGTCGCGCTTGTTTCCTGACCGGTTCCATAGAGACAGCGGTGCGGACTGATACATTTTGGGCGCTGCGGCTTATTAAATATATGATAAATAGTACGTTTTTCTGTGTGACAAAAGACCGAAATGAGAGACTGTCACTCTCAATGTGTGACAGCTGAGAGCCCTTTAGATGTTTTTCATTGATTTATTTGACTGTTTATTTACCTCAGATTTGAAAGCAAAAAATTTTCGTCTGAATTTTAACGTTAATTTGTGCAGAAAATAAAAATAATATTCTACAGGAATAAAAACGACAGCAAAATCACTTAATAGTATATTTTTCTACACGTAATATAAAATCTGCACAGCCTGTAAATGTTTCAAATATTGCATCTTCTTAACTGAAACATTAGCAGAAGCGACATGCTAACTAGCTATCACATTCTAGCACGTCTCCCTGGTAACGTCTCCGCACGTAACCTCAACCGTTTATAACAATTAGTGATGGGAAGTTCGGTCCATTACGTCCTGACGTAATGACATCATTCACAATGACGTAATGACGTCATCCCGCTGCCGGCAGATATGAATACAATCAATTTAACACATTCGAAAAGTTCTTTGTAATCATAACATTAGTTGAATACGTTTCTTACATTTATGTTTTGCAACTAAAACACCCAGTACAGGCAGTGATGTGCAAACGTGGATGTTTTACGTGTCTTAAAGATATAAAGTTAATAAACTAATCTTCATCAACTTACAAAAAGCGGCATATAAAAATACAGACTAACCTGCACAACAGTCAATAGTAAAATTAACTGACATATTGAGTGAACAGTTGTATGATTTTTTTTTTTATAAAAATGTTTAATAGCCTATGACTAGTTACTATGCCTATCCCAATATGTATAATTTGCTCTGAAGGTTTACGCATGCGCAGTATCAACAGCTCATCGGTTCTCGGACGCGTCCGAAACAAACAGTTCTCAGTTCAGTGTACTGATGACTCGCTGTATCAGTTCAGTGATTCAAGCATGCGCAGTATCAACAGCTCATCTGTTCTCGGACGCGTCCGAAAGAAACAGTTCTCAGTTCAGTGTACTGATGATTCACTGTATCAGTTCATCGGTTTTCGGACGCGTCCGAAACAAATAGTTCTCAGTTCGGTGTACTGATGATTCGCTGTATCAGTTCAGTGATTCACGTTATCACGTCAGTGATAAACATTTAGGCTATTTGTTTTATAAATAATGCATAGCCTAAATGTTTAATTTGACTGTTTTACAAAACATTTATTGTGTTTCCAAACTTAAAAAAAAATGTTTTCATGTTAATTATTTTACTGTAATGGTTTCTAAACAACATTAATAAGGCAACAATGTATTTTTACAAGTATTTATGAATGTTAATTCAATCGTTGTTCAATTATTTATATTCATATTGAATATGTAGCTTCTTGTATGAGCAGTATAGGCCTATATTTTGTTGGCATTTTTTGTATGCTATTATGCTATTTGTATTTGGAAAAACACAATAAACTTTTTTTGTATTTCACATTTTGTGAATTTTTCTTTACAGTATTACAGTAAATGCTGAAAAATACTTGCAAGTATATATGTTAAGATGAATATAGAGCAAGCTAGTATCTCTTGGTTAGGCTTTTTAATCTAATAAAGACTCTCCCCTGTTGCCAAGGGAGACTGGGTGTAACCTCAGAAATCAAAGGGCATGAACTACCCCTTCCCCCACATACAGTAGATGTAAACTGTAGAGAACTTAGGGTGCCTTCAGCCCCACCTCTTTTTGACACCTCTCACCCTAAAGTCAGAAATAACAACCAAGGTAGAAAGAGAAGCCACTTTTGAAGATGACTTCCAGAAAAAGGAGCTATATTTGGCTTCATTTTGATGAGGCTGGACCACAGAAAGCAAAGTGCAAGCTTTGCAACACTATTTTGTCAGGCCAAGGAGGAACAACATCCAATTATAAAAGGCATCTACAGACAAAGCATCCAACTGCATTGCTAATGCAAGTGAGACAAGAGGATTCTACAAAAACATCAGGCTCAGGTAGTGCTTCCATGGCTGCAGTCTCCTCCAGTACTGCCTCTACTGCATCCACATCTGAAACTAACACTTGTGTCAAGGGGACAAGACAAAGTCAAATAACAAGCTTTGTGAGAACACCAATTGGCCCTGTCAGACAAAGCAAAGTGGATGAGGAGTTAGTTAAAATGATTACACTGGATTTACAACCTTTTTCTATTGTGGATGACACTGGATTTAGAAGATTCTTGAAGGCACTTGATCCATCATACATTTTACCGAACAGAAAAACCATATCAAACACTCTGATGCCACAGCTCTACAGCAAAATTAAGGAAGAGGTGAAGGTGAAGGTCAACAACGCATCTGCTGTTTGTCTAACCACTGATACCTGGACATCACAGACAACTACCAGTTTTATGGCAGTCACTTATCATTTTATTGATGAAAATTTTACACTTTCATCATCTCTTTTGGACTGCTTCTCCTATACAGAAAGACATACTGCTGACAACCTGGCAGCTGAACTTAAAAAGATCTGTGAAGAGTGGGAAATCATAAACAAAGTTGTTGTTTGTGTCACTGACAATGCCAGCAACATAAAAGCAGCAATTCAGAAAGAACTGGAATGGAAGCACTTGCCATGCTTTGCCCACACTTTGAATCTAATTGTGAGGGAAAGCCTAAAACACATTCAAGAGACAGTGGCAAAAGTGAAGAATGTTGTTGAATTTGTCCACAGAAGCACTGTTGCAACAGAAAGATTAAAAGCAACACATAAACAAATGGGACTTGAAGAGCTGAGGCTCAAGCAGGATGTTATACTAGATGGAACTCCAATTATTACATGTTAAAAAGATTTTGGCTGCAGAAAGAAGCAATCATTGCTACAATTGCACTGGTCAACCCTAACCTTCCAACCCTGGAACTTGATGAATGGGACATAATTAAAGATGTGCGTGAGATTTTAAAGCCCTTTGAAGAAGTCACTGTTGAAATTAGTGCTGAAAGGTATGTATAATTTAATTTAACATAGAACTGCCTCCACTGGTGAAATATTGGAAATAAGTGTATGTTCAACTGACCTTTTTCCTTCTCATAAACATTGATAACTTATTTGATCTGACTGTTCTTTTGTCTTTTTATTAAAACTGATATGTGACTGCATCCAAGGTCATTTTGATGGCAAGGGGACTGCAAAAAATTGTTCAGAGATTGAGGGGAGCTGTGTCTAACCATGGACCAGTTATTGCAATGATGGACTCACTGGCTGCGGACATGCAAAAGCGTTTTCACAAGATAGAGCATTTTCGCCTGCTTTCTGAGGCTACCCTGCTTGACCCCAGATTTAAGCAAAGGGCCTTTCAAGATGCAGGAGCTGCAGATGAAGCTGCCAAAGGTATAACTGCAGCTGTTGCAAGGGTTTGGTCCAGTACAAAAGAGCAAACTAAAGCTAAGCGCACAACCCCACCAGCTGTTCCCTCATCTGAACAGCAATCTTCAATCTGGGAGGATTTTGATGAGAGAGTGGCTGATGCAGTCACCATCAGCAATCCAACATCCACCGCAGTGGCAGCAATGAGAGGGTATCTTGCAGAGACCTTGATTCCAAGAACTGAAGACCCACTGGCCTGGTGGAAAGCAAGGCAGGCAGTATATGAAGGGTTAACTGCTGTTATGAAAGGGAGAATTTGCATAGAAGCTACATCTGTGCCTTCAGAGAGAGTGTCTTCAAAAACAGGTCAGATTATTTCAGAAAGAAGAAACAGACTGAGTCCAAACAAAGTTAGGCAGATTGGTTTTCTGAATGCGAACCTACATTTATAAGACAATGCACCAAACAGGGGGTCAAATAACAAAGCATACTTTTATAAAGTTGCATATTGTTATACTTGTGTATCTTTTATTGCCTTTTTTATGTTGTTGTTTTTTGCAAGCTAACATTTGTTAGGGATTGCCTGAATAGGTAAAAACAGCATTTAAATGCACTTTTTTTTAGCATGTTTGCCTCACACCTCCAGGGTCGGGGTTCGATTCCCGCCTCCGCCTTGTGTGTGTGGAGTTTGCATGTTCTCCCCATGCCACTCCGGTTTCCTCCCCCGGTCCAAAGACATGCATGGTAGGTTGATTGGCATCTCTGGAAAATTGTCCCTAGTGTGTGATTGCGTGAGTGAATGAGTGTGTGTGTGTGCCCTGCGATGGGTTGGCACTCCGTCCAGGGTGTAATCCTGCCTTGATGCCCGATGACGCCTGAGATAGGCACAGGCTCCCCGTGACCCGAGGTAGTTCGGATAAGCGGTAGAAAATGAATGAATGTAATGGTTTGTTGTTTAAAACTCATTAATCCAGTTTTATTAAAATTGTTTATTTAATACAAACTCAATTTGTGAATGTGCATTAACTATAATTACAGTACAGGTATTTCATAAATCACCATAGCTTCCTATTAAATAGCCTACTGTAACTCAACCCACTTCAAGCTAATACCAGCATGCTCAACTAAACAACGCAGTAATTTAAGACAGGCAGATACATTAATGTAAAAAAAAGCATACTTTTAAAATGTTTCTTTCGCTCCATCAGTTGTTTCAAAAACTAATGCAACTGAGTTAAACATTCATATGTTGATAAGACATTAAACCATTTACATTTGTTGCTGTATCAGTTCAGTGATTTACGCATGCGCAGTAACAACAGCTCATCGGTTCTCAGTATGTGGGACGCGTCCGAAACAAACAGTTCTCAGCTCAGTGTACTGATGATTCGCTCTATCAGTTCAGTGATTCAAGCATGCGAAGTATCAACAGCTCATTGGTTCTCGGACACGTCCGAAACAAGCAGTTCTCAGTTCAGTGTACTGATGATTTGCTGTATCAGTTCAGTAATTCACGCATGCGCAGTATCAACAGCTCGAGCTCACAGTTCTCTCAGCACAACATGTCTCAGTTCAGTGTACAGGAGTTACATATACTCCGGGATATTAGTTTATTTATAGTCGGACCGACTGTCAGGCATGACCGAAAGTGAGTAACTTTAGTAACTTGTGGATCAGCGCTGACTCAAGACGCGAACTGTTTAGAACGAATCAGTCCGATTTGGTGAACCGCAAAGTGTGTGCGAGTGTGAGTGAGTGTGCGAGTGTGAGTGAGTGTGCGAGTGTGTGTATGTGAGTGTGTTTGTGAGTATGTGAGTGTGTGTGAGTATGGGAGTGTACGAGTGTGAGTAAGTGTGCGAGTGTGAGTGAGTGTGTGTGTGTGAGTGAGTGTGTGTAAGTGTGAGTGTGTGTGTGAGTGAGTGGGTGTCTGTGTAAGTGTGAGTGTCTGTGTAAGTGTGAGTGTGTGTGTGTAAGTGTGAGTGTGTGTAAGTGTGTGTGAGTGTGTGCGAGTGAGTGTATGTGAGTGTGTTTGTGAGTATGTGTGTGAGTATGCGAGTGTGAGTAAGTGTGAGAGTGAGTGTGTGTGTAAGTGTGTGTGTGTGTGTAAGTGTGAATGTGTAAGTGAGAGTGTGTGTAAGTGTGAGTGTGTGTGTAAGTGTGTGTGTGTGAGAGTGTGTGTATGTGTGAGTATGTGAGTGTGCGAGTGTAAGTGTGCGATTGTGAGTGAGTGTGTGTGTAAGTGTGTGTGAGTGAGTGTGTGCGTGTGTGAGAGTGTGTGTATGTGAGTGTGTTTGTATGTGAGTGTGTGTGTGAGTATGGGAGTGTGCGAGTGTAAGTGTGCGATTGTGAGTGAGTGTGTGTGTAAGTGTGTGTGAGTGAGTGTGTGTGTGTGTGAGAGTGTGTGTATGTGAGTGTGTTTGTGAGTATGTGAGTGTGTGAGTATGGGAGTGTGCGAGTGAGAGTGTGTAAGTGTGAGTGTGTGTGTAAGTGTGTGTGCAAGTGTGAGTGAGGGTGTGTGAGTGTGTATGTGAGTGTGTGCGTGTGAGTGTGTGTGTAAGTGTGAGTGAGTGTGAGTAAGTGTGCGAGTGAGAGTGTGTGTGTGTGTGTTCCTTGTATGTGAAAACATACTTGGCAATAAAGACCTTTCTGATTCTGATTCTGATGAGCAAAGGATCCAAAATATGCAAGAGTATGCAAACCAGATGATGGGTTTGGTGAGCTTTATTAAAGGTTTTGCAGGCAATTTTGCAACAAACAATTTTGCATCTCCTGCTCCTTGTGCCCAACTGGCTTGACAAACTAGTAAAAAACAACAACAACATAGGCCCACCCAGGTGCATTCTGGGCTGCCATAAGTAAACCCCTTTTAATCCCCTAGGTGCACATGACCTAACCCAATAGAAAAGAAATACTAACCAATCCAATTAGAAGAATACATACAGTAAACATATTCTAATTAACAAATTAACACAAAAGACCAAAAAATAAACTATACAAACTTCATTTTAACATTACACACACAAAAATAGACAAATAGCTCCTACACTTGTTACATAATGCAAATTTATCTCTGGTAATAAAACAGGAAAATATCTTGAATTAATTGTATACCGACTCCAACTGCCATTAAATGCCATGAAACCTGTAGTGGTGTAGTGCAGTGGTATTTTTTTAAATAACAATTATATTTAACAGGATATTTAAGTGTTTAGAACTCAGAACATTCCTATCATTGGTGCACCATCTACTTAGCGGATGGAAGCATTTAGCTTTCAAGTGTTGACTCAGCACCGATGATCACGTCTCATTTTTTCAACGTGACTGGGTAAATGCTTGTGTATAACGAACGATGGAACGTGGAGGAGAAATACCACTAGACTGGGCATTTATCAGAAATAGAATTGTTGACCAAGTGTGTTGACACACACAAGGAATCCGGTTCCAGCTGTTTATGATGCTTCGAGTTCAAAGCCCATTCCAACTTTATGTCCTCCGGTGCTGAAATTCTTGCCATCGATGAGCGCAGAGAGTGTCACCTTCACACCTAAACAGGACGAGGAGCGGGAAGGAAGGGGAACAGAAGAAGAGTTATGTTCATATGCTTTGTAGTGGAGGAAACTGCTGAAAAGCACATGAGCAAAATATTAGAAAGGCAGAGGTTACCTGGTCGCAGAGTCTGAGTGTAACCAATTCCAATCAGACTGGCATTGTTCACCTTGGCCTGTAGGTGCAAAATTAGAGACAAATGATCAAGAGCTTCATTTTCCCCATAATTGTAATCATTGTGAACTTTAGTTGCTGGCTCCTGAGAGAGTTTACAAGACATTTATTGACATTGTTTAACTCTTACGTAGGCAAGATGCATGTAGCTCTTGCTATCCATCTTTGTTCATGTATATTTATATGTAACACCTACCAGTGTGCAGAGAAGAATTCACACAGGTGGTTGCACATTTAAAGGGTTTTTATTCTGCAAACAGAAATTAAAGCTTTAGCTGCGGCTCTCATGGTTAAACTATAACACACCATCACTCACGAGGGAATCTCGCTCTCAAACTCACGCGAGGCTCATGCACGTGCAAAACATTGCTTTTTTTAAACATGTAAATATGTGAAATAACTAACAATGACTTTGCATTATTCTCCTCAAACATTATTATCACATGAACTTATTTAAACACGTGCAACTCAAATCGACATAGCACGATTAATATAAAATTCATATTCCACACTCTCTTCAAACACTTCAGGAGCATACACAATAACATCATAAACATTCATACACAAGTCTCACACAATTCACACTACCTGCAAACAGAAATTAAAGCTTTAGTTGCGGCTCTCGTGGTTAACAAACTTTAACACACCATCACTCACGAGGGAATCTCACTCTCAAACTCACGCGAGACTCACGCGAGAGCGCAATGCCATAATAACCACTCCATGTAACACTGCCGCCACCTACTGGCTTCCCAGGAGACTAACATTTTAACACAATATTTAATCTCAAATTTATGCTCTTTTAAAGGCACATATTATTGAAGTGTGTTGTGTATTCACGTGAAATAAGGAGGCAATACACCGAGTACCAAAACAGGTTTCTTTTACTGAACATTAGCCACATGTGCAACTCCACTTCTTTTCCCATCTGCTACCTTCCTAGCTATCACACACTAGCCCCATCTAGTGTACATCTATTAATTAGCAATGTAATAAGAACACAACATCTCCCCCTTACTTAATTTGTTTTCCTCAGCAATTACAGTAAACATTGTTTAACAGTAAATTTTTTCAGATTAAAGAAAACAGAACAATTTCTTCCAAATGTCTACTGACAACCACATTTAGCATGAATAGTTCCGTGAACCTCCTTTCAGTTTAAACAACAACTCGTCTAAATTAAACTTCGGTACTATTCCTTTTCACCATCACTTTCTTCTTTTCTACTATGGCAGTTTATGTTACATAGTCCTTCAACCATGCTGGTTTCCTTCTACAACGCCCCTCCAACTGGTTGTTACTACTTCCAAGTGGTGCAGTAGTGAATTGTTCAGAGTGTTCAGGAACCTGAGCGAAGTCTGTGTTCAGTGGTGCCAGATGAGATATGTCCCAAGTTCGTCCATCACTTAGCTCAAAACTATGTGTCCCCTTCCGTCTAACAACCTGCATGGGGTTGCTAAATTTTGATTTCCCTTTTCTTACATGCACAGGTTTCCTCACCCGTATAAAATCACCTTCCTTGAGTCCCGGAGTCTTTGCTTTGTGCTTTGTATCCACGTATGCTTTCATTTTCCACTGGTTTTGCATCACTTTTGTTTTCAACTTGTCCATAGCAGGATTCACATTGCACTTTGGAAGAATTGTCAATTTTGTTCTCATTTTCCTTCCGAACATCAGCTCAAAAGGAGAAATTCCTGTAGTAGCGTGAGGTGTAGCTCGATACGTTTGTAGAAAATCCGCAACGAACAATGTCCACTGAGCTCTCTCCCTTTCTGCAGTCAGAATCGTCTCCTTCAGTACCTTGTTCCAACGCTCCACAGCTCCATTACCTTCCGGGTGATATATAGAAGTACGGATGTGCTTTATATGTCTTTCTTGTAGAAACAGTTTGAACTCTGTTGACAGGAACTGAGATCCATTATCGGTAACAATCTCCAGAGGATTACCTTTTTGGCTGAACACTGACCTCAGAAAACAATTAATGGCAGATGCAGTCACTCTGGCCATTTTGAATGGTAGTCAAGCAATGTGATGGCATATCTACAACTAGCAGGGCCAATGTCAAACGGACCCACCACGTCAATACCCAGTTTCTGCCACGGACCTACTGGGTAGTCAACTGGGGTAAGTGGTGCATGTGTAGTTTTAGCCGTTTTATCATTAAGTTGGCATGTGACACAGGTTGCAATTGTGGACTGTACCTGCGAATCCATCTTAGGCCACCAGTATAACTCCCTAAGCCTTTGCTTGGTTCTCACAATGCCTTAATGGCCATCATGAGCAAGGGTGACCAAACGTGAACGTAGATTACGTGGCACAATCAGTCTGTGTGGTCCTCTTAGCACATACGAGTCCAAAATAGACAGTTCATCTCGTATTGGAAAGTAACTGAACATGTCAGGTTGCAGGGATTTGGATGCAGCGGGCCAACCATGCTCAATGTAATGACGAAGTTTGGCAAGCTCAGGACATGCGGCACTTTCAGCTGCAAACTCGGCCACAGGAACAGCTGCCAGAAGTGTAGTGATAGTAGCAACGGTTTCAGGTTCAGAATCAACGTCAGAATCAATGTCGTTTGGCAATGGAAGACGTGAAAGACAATCTGCTACCTGGTTGTCAACCCCCCGTTTGTACTGCATAGTATAGTTGAAGCAGAGCAATCTGGCAGACCAACGCGCTACTCTCAGTCCAGCTCGTCCCATACCTTTAGTAGTTAAAAGGGTAGTTAGGGCTTGGTGGTCAGATCTTAAGTTGAAATGTTTGCCCCACAGGTATGTTCTCCAACGCTCAATGACCCACACACAAGCAAGAGCTTCTTTTCAACCACAGAATATTTCCTTTCCGCAGATGTCAAGGTTCTGGAAGCAAAAGCCACTGTCCTTTCTGACTTATCTGGATGAAGCTGAGTCAGGATGCCACCTATGCCGTAATCTGAGGCATCCGTAGTAACAATCGTGGGCAAAGCAGGATCAAATAAAGCCAATGCAGGGCTCTGTGCAATCAGTTCTTTTACTTCCTGGAAACTTTTGTGTGCTTTATTAGTCCATGCAAAATTAGAATTTCCTCTAAGAGCATCTCTCATAGGCTCAACAACTGCTGCATAGTTTGGAATGAATTTAGCATACCAAGTGGTGAGACCTAGAAATGATCTGAGTGTGGACGCATCCGAAGGTGGTGGAGCATTACGTATTGCTTCCAAGTGACTGTGATCTGGCATCAGTCCTTCTTTGGAGATAGTATGTCCCAGAAATGTGAGCTTCTCCTGGCGAAACTTACATTTCTTCTCATTTAAATGCAGACCTGCTTCTTGTAGTTTGTGCAGCACTATTTTTAGGTGAGCATCATGGCTAGTGACAGTGTCACCAAACACAATTATGTCATCCAGATAACACTGAACACCTGCAACACCCCTGAGAATAGTAGACATCAATTTTTGAAACGCCGCTGGAGCTGATGCTAATCCGTAGCAAACTCTCTTGAAACGAAACAAACCATCATGTGTTATAAAGGCAGTGAGGTCCCTACTGTCCTCATGTAGTGGTACCTGATGGTAAGCATTTGCCAGATCGATTGTAGAAAACATAACAGCACCTCTCAACTGTGAAAAGAGTTCTTCAATGTGTGGAATGGGGTAGCTGTCCACAACGATTGCTTTGTTGGGTTCCCTGAGATCCACACACATCCTGATGTCTCCAGATTTTTTCTGAGTAACAACGATGGGCGAAACCCAAGGTGAAGCATCCACTCTTTCAATAATATCTGCTGCTAGTAGGCGGTTCAGCTCTGTAGACACAGCATCCCGTACAGCAAAAGGTAGCCTGCGTAGCTTCTGCTGCACAGGAATAAAATTTTCATGCATCTTTACTTTGTGTACAAAGTTCTTTGCACAGCCAATGGATGGCGTGGCGGTATGAGACACGTGTTGCACTCGCTGTTTGGAGGTGAGTACTTTATTTCCTGATATGCACAAATTTAAGGAATATATTAAGTCCATACCCATAAGTGCGTTTCCACTTTTCACAATATAGAATGTGGCAGGTACTGAATGTTCGCCATGTCGTGCAGACGTCTTAATACATCCCAGCACTGGAAGGTCATCTTTTGAATATGTGACAAGACACACATCTGATTGTTTCAAGGGTAGTTCAGAAAAGTATTGCTTATATATATGCTCCGGAAGCAAAGATACGGATGATCCAGTATCAACTATCAGTTCTTGCATCGTAGTACCAGAATATGTACCCATTTCAATGTCACACACAATTTTGTTTGCAGCCAACGTGTTAGTCATGTACAAAACAGTCAGTTCAAGAACTTCTCTGATGTCCTGTCTCCGTCCAGAGCGACACACTTTTGCAAAATGTCCCATTTTACCACATGATTTACACGTCTTATTCAAAGCAGGGCACTGCTTGGAATTTGCTAAATGGCAACTGGAATCACAGCGATAACATTTGCGTGCAGAATGGCTCTGGGTTTTACCTTGTGTGGTTCTACGCATGGTCGTTTCTTTTTTTCTAACATATAGCCGTTGAACTGGTAAGTCGGCAGGTTTTGTAAATTCACTTGCATTAGCCATGGCATTTTCCACTTGAACAGCCACTTGTACTGCCCTGTCTAACGTCAAATCCGCTTCAAGTATTAAGCGTTCACGAATACAACTGCTGTGTACTTTCTCCACGATTTGATCTCTCAGCATTTCGTCCTCTTTGTCACCAAATGCACATAATGACACCATAACACGAAGCGCGGCAACATACTGAAGTATATTTTCGTCGTGTCTTTGCTCCCTTTGACGAAATTTATGTTGCTCAGCAATGGCATTTACTTTTGGTACAAAATGCGTTCTGAGAGCAGTAAGAGCAGAAACATAGGTCGTACCAGTATTAGGAAGAGTGTAGAAAATTCTCTGTGCTTCCGTGCCCAGGCAGTGAAGTAGTGTAGCATGCTTACGAGTATCAGGCCAGTCATCCCCCTCGGCATGAATCGCCAACAAGTAGTTCTCAAACATTTGCGTCCATATCCCAAACGGAACTGCAGGCTCACCAGGACACTGTAAGTATGTAGGAGGAAGATGAACCGCCATCCTCGTCGCCAATTTGTTGTGTATTCACGTGAAATAAGGAGGCAATACACCGAGTACCAAAACAGGTTTCTTTTACTGAACATTAGCCACATGTGCAACTCCACTTCTTTTCCCATCTGCTACCTTCCTAGCTATCACACACTAGCCCCATCTAGTGTACATCTATTAATTAGCAATGTAATAAGAACACAACAAAGTGCAATATTCAATCATTGCGTTACACTCTCCCCTTCAAAATTTAAAATGTTTATCAACATTTCAGACTTGGCTACGACTGATGACCAACCCGTTTCATCCAACTCTTAACAATAGCAGTAATGACTTCAATTGTTCAATTGTTCAGCTGATTGTTCAATGATTTCAAACTACTTGAAATACACTCTGATTGCGTGAGTGAATGAGAGTGTGTGTGCCCTGCGATGGGTTGGCACTCCGTCCACGGTGTATCCTGCCTTGATGCCCGATGACGCCTGAGATAGGCACAGGCTTCCCCGAGGTAGTTCGGATAAGCGGTAGAAGATGAATGAATGAATGAATGAAATACACTCTACAATAGGTCAAAATAACCACTGGCTGCATTGTCCATTGTCGGACCACAATATTATACTTCCAGTAACCGTAAACACTTATTTCACTCGTAACACCCTTTTGTAATAGACTCTTAATTTTGGCCAAACGATTCTTTAGTCTACTACCTCTTTTTTAGTTTACTTTATAGAGTAAGTCAACAATGTTCTTAGTTGCTTATCTTTAGCAATTGAAAACATCTTTCTTTCTATTTACCATTGTCCATGAAAACATTTGTTTCCCTGCAAGTCCCGATTAAGTGTGGATAAATATTGTAACTTTAACGGGGCACCTCTAACATTGTCCAGGGTCACCACAGTCTTTGGTCTGCAGACTCTTTCTATCTCTATCTATTGCAACTTCCACCACAGATGGCTGACCCAACGAGTCATAAGTCAGAACTTTTGGACGACGCCGTTCTCTCCTTGGATAAGAATTCACAGGTAAGGAGTCATCATCCTCACTCTCACTTGATGCTTGTTCTTCTGATACCTCTGGCTGTCCTGCAGGCATTCCAAGATCCTCCTCCCTTCGCTCCTCTAGCACCACTTCTGCTATCTCCTCTTCAGTCCCCTGTGGCTCTTGTTCCCAGTGCTGCTCCACACTTGGCATGAACAGTTCTGCTTCAGGGTTGAGACAAACAGGATTCTGGAACTGACTCAAGGCAGTAGGAATCTGTAACACCAGCTCACTATCGTGAAAGTCCTCATTCTCTGCCACATCACTGTGAACTTCTCTCAAGCATTTGTGGTCTTTTCTCCTTACTTTTATCTCTCATGGTCTGTTTGTGGTGTTGCTTTTGAATTCTCTAGTGGCAATCACAAGGGAAAAGTAATTTCCAATGTAACACTCATTTTACCTCCTCCTTCATGTATGACTTCATACACCGACTCACGTCACTCCTTCTTTTGACGATCAAGTACACTCTGCTTTCCCAGTATGATTGGAGCTTGCCAGGTCCTTCTCTTTCAGAAAGATTCTGAACTAGCACTCGTACACCTGGCTGAAGGTCTACTCCATGAACTCTACTGTTGTACCCTGCATCTGTAAGTGTGCGCAACATAGACAGTAATGTTCTGTTAAAGCTCTCTACCTGTCCATTTCCTTGTGGGTGATAGCAGGTAGTAGGAGATGCTCGCACATCACATCACCTCTGCAGCTGGCACACATCAACTGGTTCTCGAATTCCTTACCCATGTCATGGTGGATCTTCTCGGGGAATCCGAAACATAAAGCAAAGTCATTAAAGATCCAGTCCACCACAGTCTTTGCTGATTTATTTTTAGTGGCATAGGCCTGTGCAAAATGAGTATAATGATCTAGGACAACCAGAATGTACTTGTACCTTGTACTCGTTTATCCATCTAATCTAATTGATCTGTAGCTAAAACATAAGAGCTAAAATGTCTGAATACAATCAGTTCTAATTAATATTATTACATCACATTAATGAACATGAATGTCATTGAATGTTCCCTTGAATAACAGTTTTCAGATAAAGTTTATTGCAGGATGCTGATGAAGGAATTTATTGACACGTTCACTTAATAATCATGTTGAAAAGTCTGTGTACCGACTACAGGATATTACACTGCAACCTGTTAGCTTTCCTAGTTTTATACTGAAATCCCCCAGAAGACCAGCAAACGCTTCACTTATGTTATATTATGCAAAGTTAACTCTGCTAATAAAACAGGAAAATATCTTGAATTAATTGTATACCGACTCCAACTGCCATTAAATGCCATGAAACCTGTAGTGGTGTAGTGCAGTGTTTTTTTTTTTAATAATAATTATTTTTAACAGGATATTTAAGTGTTTAGAACTCAGAACATTCCTATCATTGGTGCACCATCTACTTAGCGGATGGAAGCATTTAGCTTTCAAGTGTTGACTCAAAGCACCGATGATCACGTCTCATTTTTTTCAACGTGACGGGGTAAATGCTTGTGTATAACGAACGATGGGACGTAGAGGAGAAATACCACAAGACTGGGCATTTACGCTTCAAGTTCAAAGCCCATTCCAACTTTATGTCCTCCGGTGCTGAAATTCTTGCCATCGATGAGCGCAGAGAGTGTCACCTTCACACCTAAACAGGACGAGGAGCGGGAAGGAAGGGGAACAGAAGAAGAGTTATGTTCATATGCTTTGTAGTGGAGGAAACTGCTGAAAAGCACATGAGCAAAATATTAGAAAGGCAGAGGTTACCTGGTCGCAGAGTCTGAGTGTAACCAATTCCAATCAGACTGGCATTGTTCACCTTGGCCTGTAGGTGCAAAATTAGAGACAAATGATCAAGAGCTTCATTTCCCCCATAATTGTAATCATTGTAAACTTTAGTTGCTGGCTCCTGAGAGAGTTTACAAGACGTTTATTGACATTGTTTAACTCTTACGTAGGCAAGATGCATGTAGCTCTTGCTATCCATCTTTGTTCATGCATTTTTATACACAGAGCAATTTAGTCACTAAGGTAATGATAATGATGGTAGTGACGTCAGAGCATTTACTTCATCTCTACATTAACGTACCGGTGCAGCAGTGCTTTAGTCTTTTAGGCTCTCTCTCTACCTCAATATCATGCCATTACCAATTTCCTCTATCAAAGCAATCGTCCTTGACACCTAGATTGCAAACCATGTCTGGCTCTGGAACTTTGAGTTCAACTCTGAAGTAAGAAGCTTTTCCCCCTAATCTCTATATAACATCATTACACCACACAACCACAGGAATAACAAAAACACAAATTAGCACCTGAGTAACTTAAACATCAAATAGTTCAATCTAATAAATTGTTTTTTAGGTTGAAGTTGACTACTTTAGGCGGCCCCAGGAATTCACCTCCCGACCCACTAACTCACAGACAAAGAAGCATCACTGTCCAGTTGGTACTTGGCAGCAATGCCAAAGCGTGTGTTGTTGCTGCCAGCAGTCCAGGCCAGATTGACAGCAGTCTCCAGCTGATTGTTAACCTTCTGGTAGACAGAGCCACCAAACTCAGTGCCATCATTACTGGAAAAAAAAATCATGTTTAGAAATTGTATGTTCTTCACCCAATAATGGAACATCTGAATATCTTAAAGATTAGACCAAAACAGCAACAGAAATTGAGAAATAAATCCTATTTAGAAATAATTTGCATTTGATAACTGGTATTACATTTTATCAAGCCAATGAAACTCACACTTTGGTGTGAAGCTGGAAATCGCCAGCCTTGTAGCCAAGAGCAAAGTTGTTCTGCACCAGTTTGGACTTAGCTGTGTCAAATGCCATTTGGTAACCAGCCAACCAGCCTGCGTAGCCCAAAACAGCTGCGGAATGCACGACTGGGCCCTCAAAGTCAACATCGCAGGACAGGTTGATGTAGTCCCGCTTGTAGCCACTCTTCAGCTTGCCACTCTTCTTGCTACGGTTAAAGTAAGAGAATATTTTAGTGAGTGCAGATTCAGTTAGGTTCATTCCACAACTGGTTCATTCCATTTGACCAAACATCAGGCCTCCCAAACAGTGTAGTAGACGCAAATGCTCAGGCAAGCACTGTGAGAGTGCAAGTTTCAATCCTGAAAATGCCACTGCCATCCCTGCTTTTTAGCTTAAAAAAAGAAATGCGTTTCTCAGACCCCGTCAAGCAATTAGCCCCTCCTGTAAGAACACGAGCAGCGAGTTGAAACACTTCCCTCGAAGGAAGCGTGGTAGCTTTCACCTCTGCTGATTTATAGCCATTATTCTATAAAAGGTCTATCAAGTGAATACTGCCTATAAAACAATTTTGTTTCATTTTAAAATACAGCAAATCACACCCATATTGTGTACTAACATTAACCACAACAAGCTCAGTGCATTCAATACATACCTCACAGTACTATCTACACATTTCTGACACTGTTCCTGCTTTTCATGAACAGCACTCACCCTGTGTTTGGGACAAAGGACGCGTCAAGTGCCACCTTCAAGCCCTTTGCCAGCTGTTCAAAAAAGAAAAATCATTTTACACCACTGATAATATTAGTAATAATCTGATGAAGTAAATAAAAGACGAAACGATCGAGATGCTTGTCCACCTGGTCCTCCACAGAAAGCTCGGTAGTGAAAGTGTTGTCCGTGTTCCATTTCTGATTGAGACCCAGGCCCAGCTCCTTCAGCTTGTACTTGGTCTCCAAACTACCACCGGCCTTGCCAGTGTCAATATTAGTAGAGCCAGATGTGTTGAATTCCTGGAAGCAAAAAATGAGAGAGGATTTAAAGACTAATCCAAATAAACCGCACCTACATGAAGCATTACTTGTAGGGCAGCAAAGGGAAGTTATATAACAAGCATTAATAAATCATTTTTACTCACAACAACAAAACTAAATTTTATAGCAAAAGTTTTTGCTTCTTAAAAATTCACTTTTTTTCCCCCTTCAAGTAAACTGTTCACTGATTATTTTTATAGCCCACATTTGAAGCTGGTACAAAGTAAATCAGCCATTTCTGCATGTAGACATGCAGCAACTTTTGGATTCTACTCAAACTGCAGCATCTGCTATGTTATTGTTTTTTGAAAACCATAAAAATACACCAAAATTCTAACACTGGTCAGGTTCAATCAATAGTCTGTCCTCATTGTACAAGATAAAAAAGCCTACTCCAGAAGTGCATCGTACATTCAATTACATTTCATTTGTATAACACTTTTTATCAACAGACATTTTTACAAAGCAGGAGTCTGTTTTAGTTCATTAACCTTTTAACATTGAATATTTGACAATGAGTGTAAGTGAGCTATAGAAAATCAGATTCAAACATAAAAAGAAAGGAAGTTTGCAGCAACAGGAAGTCTAGCGCTCCAGGGGGAAAGAAAAAAATACAATGTTGAAAGGAAGTGAAAAACATCAGATTAACTCACAACTCCGTTCTGTGACTTGGTCTTCAGGTCCAGCTTCACTATTCCATATCCTACAGACAGACAAAGCAAAAGACAAGACCGGGCTAAAAAAACTGTGTTTCATCAAACATAGACGATCTTCAAAAGGTTTTCATTTCTAAATAAACCAAAACTACAGGTATGAACTCACCATAGCCTTTGCTAAAGATATCCTTCGCTGCTTTTCCTGAGATAGGCACAGGCTTCCCCGAGGTAGTTCGGATAAGCGGTAGAAGATGAATGAATGAATGAATGAAATACACTCTACAATAGGTCAAAATAACCACTGGCTGCATTGTCCATTGTCGGACCACAATATTATACTTCCAGTAACCGTAAACACTTATTTCACTCGTAACACCCTTTTGTAATAGACTCTTAATTTTGGCCAAACGATTCTTTAGTCTACTACCTCTTTTTTAGTTTACTTTATAGAGTAAGTCAACAATGTTCTTAGTTGCTTATCTTTAGCAATTGAAAACATCTTTCTTTCTATTTACCATTGTCCATGAAAACATTTGTTTCCCTGCAAGTCCCGATTAAGTGTGGATAAATATTGTAACTTTAACGGGGCACCTCTAACATTGTCCAGGGTCACCACAGTCTTTGGTCTGCAGACTCTTTCTATCTCTATCTATTGCAACTTCCACCACAGATGGCTGACCCAACGAGTCATAAGTCAGAACTTTTGGACGACGCCGTTCTCTCCTTGGATAAGAATTCACAGGTAAGGAGTCATCATCCTCACTCTCACTTGATGCTTGTTCTTCTGATACCTCTGGCTGTCCTGCAGGCATTCCAAGATCCTCCTCCCTTCGCTCCTCTAGCACCACTTCTGCTATCTCCTCTTCAGTCCCCTGTGGCTCTTGTTCCCAGTGCTGCTCCACACTTGGCATGAACAGTTCTGCTTCAGGGTTGAGACAAACAGGATTCTGGAACTGACTCAAGGCAGTAGGAATCTGTAACACCAGCTCACTATCGTGAAAGTCCTCATTCTCTGCCACATCACTGTGAACTTCTCTCAAGCATTTGTGGTCTTTTCTCCTTACTTTTATCTCTCATGGTCTGTTTGTGGTGTTGCTTTTGAATTCTCTAGTGGCAATCACAAGGGAAAAGTAATTTCCAATGTAACACTCATTTTACCTCCTCCTTCATGTATGACTTCATACACCGACTCACGTCACTCCTTCTTTTGACGATCAAGTACACTCTGCTTTCCCAGTATGATTGGAGCTTGCCAGGTCCTTCTCTTTCAGAAAGATTCTGAACTAGCACTCGTACACCTGGCTGAAGGTCTACTCCATGAACTCTACTGTTGTACCCTGCATCTGTAAGTGTGCGCAACATAGACAGTAATGTTCTGTTAAAGCTCTCTACCTGTCCATTTCCTTGTGGGTGATAGCAGGTAGTAGGAGATGCTCGCACATCACATCACCTCTGCAGCTGGCACACATCAACTGGTTCTCGAATTCCTTACCCATGTCATGGTGGATCTTCTCGGGGAATCCGAAACATAAAGCAAAGTCATTAAAGATCCAGTCCACCACAGTCTTTGCTGATTTATTTTTAGTGGCATAGGCCTGTGCAAAATGAGTATAATGATCTAGGACAACCAGAATGTACTTGTACCTTGTACTCGTTTATCCATCTAATCTAATTGATCTGTAGCTAAAACATAAGAGCTAAAATGTCTGAATACAATCAGTTCTAATTAATATTATTACATCACATTAATGAACATGAATGTCATTGAATGTTCCCTTGAATAACAGTTTTCAGATAAAGTTTATTGCAGGATGCTGATGAAGGAATTTATTGACACGTTCACTTAATAATCATGTTGAAAAGTCTGTGTACCGACTACAGGATATTACACTGCAACCTGTTAGCTTTCCTAGTTTTATACTGAAATCCCCCAGAAGACCAGCAAACGCTTCACTTATGTTATATTATGCAAAGTTAACTCTGCTAATAAAACAGGAAAATATCTTGAATTAATTGTATACCGACTCCAACTGCCATTAAATGCCATGAAACCTGTAGTGGTGTAGTGCAGTGTTTTTTTTTTTAATAATAATTATTTTTAACAGGATATTTAAGTGTTTAGAACTCAGAACATTCCTATCATTGGTGCACCATCTACTTAGCGGATGGAAGCATTTAGCTTTCAAGTGTTGACTCAAAGCACCGATGATCACGTCTCATTTTTTTCAACGTGACGGGGTAAATGCTTGTGTATAACGAACGATGGGACGTAGAGGAGAAATACCACAAGACTGGGCATTTACGCTTCAAGTTCAAAGCCCATTCCAACTTTATGTCCTCCGGTGCTGAAATTCTTGCCATCGATGAGCGCAGAGAGTGTCACCTTCACACCTAAACAGGACGAGGAGCGGGAAGGAAGGGGAACAGAAGAAGAGTTATGTTCATATGCTTTGTAGTGGAGGAAACTGCTGAAAAGCACATGAGCAAAATATTAGAAAGGCAGAGGTTACCTGGTCGCAGAGTCTGAGTGTAACCAATTCCAATCAGACTGGCATTGTTCACCTTGGCCTGTAGGTGCAAAATTAGAGACAAATGATCAAGAGCTTCATTTCCCCCATAATTGTAATCATTGTAAACTTTAGTTGCTGGCTCCTGAGAGAGTTTACAAGACGTTTATTGACATTGTTTAACTCTTACGTAGGCAAGATGCATGTAGCTCTTGCTATCCATCTTTGTTCATGCATTTTTATACACAGAGCAATTTAGTCACTAAGGTAATGATAATGATGGTAGTGACGTCAGAGCATTTACTTCATCTCTACATTAACGTACCGGTGCAGCAGTGCTTTAGTCTTTTAGGCTCTCTCTCTACCTCAATATCATGCCATTACCAATTTCCTCTATCAAAGCAATCGTCCTTGACACCTAGATTGCAAACCATGTCTGGCTCTGGAACTTTGAGTTCAACTCTGAAGTAAGAAGCTTTTCCCCCTAATCTCTATATAACATCATTACACCACACAACCACAGGAATAACAAAAACACAAATTAGCACCTGAGTAACTTAAACATCAAATAGTTCAATCTAATAAATTGTTTTTTAGGTTGAAGTTGACTACTTTAGGCGGCCCCAGGAATTCACCTCCCGACCCACTAACTCACAGACAAAGAAGCATCACTGTCCAGTTGGTACTTGGCAGCAATGCCAAAGCGTGTGTTGTTGCTGCCAGCAGTCCAGGCCAGATTGACAGCAGTCTCCAGCTGATTGTTAACCTTCTGGTAGACAGAGCCACCAAACTCAGTGCCATCATTACTGGAAAAAAAAATCATGTTTAGAAATTGTATGTTCTTCACCCAATAATGGAACATCTGAATATCTTAAAGATTAGACCAAAACAGCAACAGAAATTGAGAAATAAATCCTATTTAGAAATAATTTGCATTTGATAACTGGTATTACATTTTATCAAGCCAATGAAACTCACACTTTGGTGTGAAGCTGGAAATCGCCAGCCTTGTAGCCAAGAGCAAAGTTGTTCTGCACCAGTTTGGACTTAGCTGTGTCAAATGCCATTTGGTAACCAGCCAACCAGCCTGCGTAGCCCAAAACAGCTGCGGAATGCACGACTGGGCCCTCAAAGTCAACATCGCAGGACAGGTTGATGTAGTCCCGCTTGTAGCCACTCTTCAGCTTGCCACTCTTCTTGCTACGGTTAAAGTAAGAGAATATTTTAGTGAGTGCAGATTCAGTTAGGTTCATTCCACAACTGGTTCATTCCATTTGACCAAACATCAGGCCTCCCAAACAGTGTAGTAGACGCAAATGCTCAGGCAAGCACTGTGAGAGTGCAAGTTTCAATCCTGAAAATGCCACTGCCATCCCTGCTTTTTAGCTTAAAAAAAGAAATGCGTTTCTCAGACCCCGTCAAGCAATTAGCCCCTCCTGTAAGAACACGAGCAGCGAGTTGAAACACTTCCCTCGAAGGAAGCGTGGTAGCTTTCACCTCTGCTGATTTATAGCCATTATTCTATAAAAGGTCTATCAAGTGAATACTGCCTATAAAACAATTTTGTTTCATTTTAAAATACAGCAAATCACACCCATATTGTGTACTAACATTAACCACAACAAGCTCAGTGCATTCAATACATACCTCACAGTACTATCTACACATTTCTGACACTGTTCCTGCTTTTCATGAACAGCACTCACCCTGTGTTTGGGACAAAGGACGCGTCAAGTGCCACCTTCAAGCCCTTTGCCAGCTGTTCAAAAAAGAAAAATCATTTTACACCACTGATAATATTAGTAATAATCTGATGAAGTAAATAAAAGACGAAACGATCGAGATGCTTGTCCACCTGGTCCTCCACAGAAAGCTCGGTAGTGAAAGTGTTGTCCGTGTTCCATTTCTGATTGAGACCCAGGCCCAGCTCCTTCAGCTTGTACTTGGTCTCCAAACTACCACCGGCCTTGCCAGTGTCAATATTAGTAGAGCCAGATGTGTTGAATTCCTGGAAGCAAAAAATGAGAGAGGATTTAAAGACTAATCCAAATAAACCGCACCTACATGAAGCATTACTTGTAGGGCAGCAAAGGGAAGTTATATAACAAGCATTAATAAATCATTTTTACTCACAACAACAAAACTAAATTTTATAGCAAAAGTTTTTGCTTCTTAAAAATTCACTTTTTTTCCCCCTTCAAGTAAACTGTTCACTGATTATTTTTATAGCCCACATTTGAAGCTGGTACAAAGTAAATCAGCCATTTCTGCATGTAGACATGCAGCAACTTTTGGATTCTACTCAAACTGCAGCATCTGCTATGTTATTGTTTTTTGAAAACCATAAAAATACACCAAAATTCTAACACTGGTCAGGTTCAATCAATAGTCTGTCCTCATTGTACAAGATAAAAAAGCCTACTCCAGAAGTGCATCGTACATTCAATTACATTTCATTTGTATAACACTTTTTATCAACAGACATTTTTACAAAGCAGGAGTCTGTTTTAGTTCATTAACCTTTTAACATTGAATATTTGACAATGAGTGTAAGTGAGCTATAGAAAATCAGATTCAAACATAAAAAGAAAGGAAGTTTGCAGCAACAGGAAGTCTAGCGCTCCAGGGGGAAAGAAAAAAATACAATGTTGAAAGGAAGTGAAAAACATCAGATTAACTCACAACTCCGTTCTGTGACTTGGTCTTCAGGTCCAGCTTCACTATTCCATATCCTACAGACAGACAAAGCAAAAGACAAGACCGGGCTAAAAAAACTGTGTTTCATCAAACATAGACGATCTTCAAAAGGTTTTCATTTCTAAATAAACCAAAACTACAGGTATGAACTCACCATAGCCTTTGCTAAAGATATCCTTCGCTGCTTTTCCGAGGTCAGAGTAATTAGGAGGAACAGACATTGTGCCTAATAAAATAAAAGGTTATAATCAGTGCCAACCAGGAGTACAGCAGCGTCTCATACAGGTTCTGAGACTAGATGCTTAACACAGCATCCAACCATCAGCAAACACATCTATCTGAAATAATAATAATAATAAACAAAAATCAACTCAGATTTTTGATACAGAGAATACTTGACTATGATGATTAATGCTTGATGCAATGAAATTCACGAACTACAAGAAGCAAACAAAGACCTGGCTGACGACCTCAACACCTTCTACTGCAGAATTCAGAATCAGAATTCAGTTTATTGGCCAAGTGTGTTGACACAAACAAGGAATTTGGTTCCAGCTGTTTGTTACTCTCAAAAGTACAGACATAAATAACACTATACTATACAAGATAATACAGACTATACAAGACAATGCAGATGTGATACAATAGACATTATGAGTATTAAATATGAATATAGAATATATGACTGATTAGTTATGTACATAAGGTGTGGGAAGTTAAAATAACAATATTGTGCAATATTATGCTCTTTGTACAATATACAGAGCAGTGTGTGTAACCTATACGGATGATGTGATGACTGACAGTTCTGATAATGCAGTACTTATAGATATGAAGCATTGGTCGATAAACCTGATTCTGATTCTGTTTAGGCAAACTTGTGCTGAAGTAATCTCAGAAAATCATGAACTGCTAACAAGTACAGGACAACTTATTGTAATATTTTACATCATTACATCATTTTACAAAAAAAATATATATATATTTATATACATATATTTATATATATATTTATATATGTATATATATTTATCAAGACATGTTTCATTTTTCAACTATTCCTGTGTAGTGATATAAAATAAAACTTAAATCCTCTTCATAATCTTGTTAACCTTGAACTTGAGTCACGTGATTTCTGCTTTCAGGAGTAACATCACCATGAAGGACAAACCTACCCTGTCAGGCCTGTTACACGCTACACTGAGGCAATAAAGTCATCTCATTTAAAGCTAAACAGCTTCATAAGAACTAAATAGATCCATTTTATTACAAAAGTGTCATAGCGCAAAAGAAATACCAGATATTTCTATCGGTTCCTGTTCAATTTAACACCAAATATCACAATCAAATCAGACTGAATATAAATGGAAGGTATTTGTTTTTTAATATAGATGTCAGGGCTCTCAAGTTTTGAAGACAGGCAAGAGTGAGATATTTTAAATATGTCTACCCCCCAAAAAACCTTTATGACACAAAACATTCCAAAATTTAATATTTGAATTAAACAAAACATATTAAATTATACACCGTAGTGCTGGTGGTTAGTAGCCTTATTTTTCTGAGATTTAATTTATGATAAATTCATTATTTTATAAAATGTCATAAAACCGGGGCCCCCTGGCACCATCTCAGGGCCCCCAGTTTGAGAACCACTGGCCTAGACCACTTGTTCTGAGCTGGTGTTGTCAGTGAACCGGCTGTAAAAATGTTGTAGTGTTAATTTCCTCACCTATTTTTAATTTAGTCTTAGTCTTATTCTTGTGCCAAATGTCCTTGTTAGTTTTAGTCATATTTAGTCATTCACATATCTTTTTTGTTAGTCTTAGTTTTAGTCGACTAAAAGTCTCGTCATTTTAGTCTAGTTTTAGTCAAAAGAAAACTCAAGGTATCTTAGTCAAGTTTTAGTTGACTAAAAGTCTTTTAATTTAGACCACATCTGGAATCTATTGTAAGAATAAATACAACGAGGCCTCATTAAATGCAATAATAAAAGGAACACAAGTGTTATAGTGGAAATAAATAACTTAATGAAAAGCCTAAGATCTAAACTGTAGGTGTGTGTATATATATATATATTGTACATATATATATATATATATATATATTGTATATATATATGTATTGCACACACCGTTATTGATGATATTTGGAGCAATATTACATGTAATTGTTAAACTTGATTCCCTTACATATACATTTGTTTTTAAGCCTAATTATTAAGTTTGATTATGAATCTAGCCATGGGGGTCACAGTCCAGTGACTTATGTGCCGGTCCCAAGCCCGGATAAATAGAGAGGGTTGCGTCAGGAAGGGCATCCGGCATAAAACATTGCCAAATCTAACCATGCGAATTGTCAGTAAGAATTTCATACCGGATCGGTCGAGGCCCGGGTTAACAACGACCGCCATTGGCGCCGTTGACCTACAGGGCGCCGGTGGAAATTGGGCTACTGTTGGTCGAAGGAGTAGAGGAGGGAGGAGAGTGCACAGACAGAGAGAGAAGAGGAAAGGTAAGAGTGTAGGACTGAGAATAGGGACTCTGAATGTTGGTACTATGACAGGGAAAGGTAGAGAGCTGGCTGATATGATGGAGAGAAGGAAGGTGGATATACTGTGTGTACAGGAGACCAAGTGGAAGGGTAGCAAGGCTCGTAGTATAGGAGCAGGATTCAAGCTGTTTTATTATGGTGTGGATAGTAAGAGAAATGGGGTAGGTGTGGTCCTGAAGTAGGAGTTTGTGAGGAATGTTCTGGAGGTGAAGAGAGTGTCAGACAGGGTGATGAGTCTGAAGTTAGAGATTGAAGGGGTGATGTTGAATGTTGTTAGTGGTTATGCCCCGCAAGTAGGTTGTGAGTTAGAGGAGAAAGAGAGATTCTGGTGTGAATTCGATGAGGTGATTGAGAGTATTCCCAAGGGTGAGAGAGTGGTGATAGGAGCGGATTTTAATGGACATGTTGGTGAGGGGAACACAGGTGATGAGGAGGTGATGGGCAAGTTTGGAGTTAAGGAAAGGAACCTTGAAGGACAGATGGTAGTAGACTTTGCTAAGAGGATGGACATGGCTGTGGTTAACACTTATTTTCAGAAGAGGGAGGAACACAGAGTGACTTACAAGAGTGGAGGTAGGAGAACACAGGTAGACTACATCCTTTGTAGAAGAGGCAATCTGAAAGAGATTAGTGACTGTAAAGTGGTAGTGGTAGAGAGTGTAGCCAGACAGCATAGGATGGTGGTGTGTAGGATGACTCTGATGGTCTGTAAGAGGAAGAGGTCAAAGATAGAGAAGAAAACTAAGTGGTGGAAGCTGAAAAAGGAGGAATGTTGTGAGGAATTTAGACAGAAGATGAGGCAGGCTCTGGGTGGTCAGGTAGTGCTGCCGGATGACTTGGAAACTACAGCAGAAGTGATCAGGGAGACAGGGAGAAAGGTGCTGGGTGTGCTTTGAAGAGGATGAAAAGTGGAAAGGCAGTTGGTCCTGACGACATCCCGGTAGAGGTCTGGAAGTGTCTAGGAGAGGCAGCAGTGGAATTTTTAACTAGTTTGTTCAACAGGGTATTAGAAAGTGAGAGGATGCCTGAGGAATGGAGAAGGAGTGTGTTAGTGCCGATCTTTAAGAATAAGGGTGACGTGCAGAGTTGCAGCAACTATAGGGGGATAAAGTTGATGAGCCATACAATGAAGTTGTGGGAAAGAGTAGTGGAAGCTAGGTTAAGGAAGGTGGTGGAAATTTGTGAGCAGCAGTATGGCTTCATGCCGAGAAAGAGCACAACAGATGCAATTTTTGCTCTGAGAATGTTGATGGAGAAGTATAGGCATGGTCAGAGGGAGTTGCACTGTGTGTTTGTAGACTTAGAGAAAGCGTATGACAGGGTGCCAAGAGAAGAGCTGTGGTACTGTATGAGGAAGTCAGGAGTAGCAGAGAAGTATGTCAGAGTGGTGCAGGACATGTATGAGAGGAGCAGGACAGTGATGAGGTGTGCTGTAGGTCAGACACAGGAGTTCACAGTGGAGGTGGGACTGCATCAGGGATCGGCTCTGAGCCCCTTCCTGTTTGCTATAGTGATGGACCAGTTGTCAGAGGAGGTCAGACAGGAGTCTCCTTGGACGATGATGTTTGCAGATGACATTGTGATCTGTAGTGAGAGCAGGGAGCAGGTGGAGGAAAACCTGGAGAGGTGGAGTTTAGCGCTGGAGAGAAGAGGAATGAAAGTCAGTCGTAGTAAGACTGAGTACATGTGTGTGAATGAAAGGGAGGGAAGTGGAACAGTAAGGTTACAGGGTGAAGAGGTGAAGAAGGTACAGGAGTTTAAGTACTTGGGGTCAACAGTCCAGAGTAATGGAGAGAGTGGGAAAGAAGTAAAGAAGCGAGTGCAGGCGGGTTGGAGTGGGTGGAGAAAGGTGTCAGGAGTTCTGTGTGATAGGAAAATATCAGCAAGAATCAAGGGGAAGGTGTACAGGACAGTGGTGAGACCGGCCGTGCTGTATGGTTTAGAGACAGTGTCACTGAAGAAGAGACAGGAGTCAGAGCTTGAGGTAGCCGAACTGAAGATGTTGAGGTTCTCTTTGGGTGTGACAAGATTGGACAGGATTAAGAACGAGTACATCAGAGGGACAGTCCATGTTGGACGTTTGGGGGACAAAGTTAGGGAGGCGAGATTAAGATGGTTTGGACATGTTCAGAGGAGGGAGAGTGAGTATATTGGTAGGAGAATGTTGGACATGGAGCTGCCAGGCAGGAGGCAAAGAGGAAGGCCAAAGAGGAGGTATATGGATGTAATTAATGAGGATTTGAAGCTAGTGGGTGCAAGTGTTGAGGATGCAGAAGATAGGGTTAGGTGGAGAGAGATGATTCGCTGTGGCGACCCCTGAAGGGAAAAGCCGAAAGAAGAAGAAGATTAAGTTTGATTATGATGTGATTGAGACAGAGGCGTGGGAAGAGGTTTCAGGTTGGGGGTGCTGAGTTTTTTCTGTCACCACTTTTGAATAAGAAACAATATCAGGGCTATAAAACTTGTCAAAACTCCGCGAATGACAAAAGTATCAGTGAGAAGTTGAGAACACTCGTTTAAACAGTGCATACGCACATCACATTTTTTACTTTATTGATGCTGCTTTTAATCGTAATGCAAAGACCGGTCATCGGGACATAAGCTGTCATGTACAATAAAAGAGCCTGCGCAGCGACAGGAAATATAATTTAACACAAAAAGCCTGCCTAGACGGTGGACTTGTGCTCAGGATTTTTTTTTTGAACGGCGTGTGGACAAATTCTTTCTACGCACATACTATTTTATTTCTTGATAACAGACCGCTGCGAACTATAACACGCCGTTGCCATGAAAAACAGAGCGTTGCCATGGACACACAGGATTCTAACCGTAGAGACGGAGCGCACTATTTTCTTTAGCGGAAACAATACAATTGTTTTTAAATCAATAAACTTCTTTTTAAATCATCATTTTGACTCAAATTATTAATTTATTTGGTAGGTAGCAATATAATAAGCGGGATCGGCTTCGCGGACCTGTAACTTGAGCAAAAGCGCGAAGCCGCGAACTCGTTGTGAATATTTTAAAGGCGTAACAGCTGATGAAAAAGCAGAGACAATTGTAGATGAAAATGAAGAGAGATTTTATCTTAGTTTTTATTTTATACAAAACATTTTCGTCTCGTCTTTTTTCGTCAACAATAATGCATGTTAATTTAGTCTTAGCGTTTTTGGACAGTGGTGCAGTCTTGTCATCGTCTCGTCTTAGTCATGAAAAAAAAGGTTGTTGACGAACATATTTCGTCTCGTCTCGTCTGACGAAAATAACACTAAAATGTTGGCTAAATTACAGACACTCATGAAAACTGATAATGATTATCTGGGAAACATCTCTAACATCAGTCAAAATGTCATTGTTTGTGTCAAACAAGTTGTGAATTTGTTGTAATATTACAACAGGAGATTATGACTTACTCTGTGCTCAAAGTGATGCTCGCAACTCCAGTGGTTTTCTCTGTGGGTGAACGAGGATGATGCTGAACAATTCCAGGATATGTTATTTTTTCATTGGTTGTTGCGTTAAATCTTACCCAGATACAATAGTGCTATTTTGTGTATATTGTGTAGCCTCTTTTTTTGATTGACTGATAAGTGTCAGGCTCGAGTAAGAACTCCAGGGGAGTCGCGCTTGATTCCTGACCGGTTCCATAGAGACAGCGGTGCGGACTGATACATTTTGGGCGCTGCGGCTTATTAAATATATAAAAGTACGTTTTTCTGTGTGACAAAAGACCGAAATGAGAGACTGTCACTCTCAATGTGTGACAGCTGAGAGCCCTTTAGATGTTTTTCATTGATTTATTTGACTGTTTATTTACCTCAGATTTGAAAGCAAGAAATTTTCGTCTGAATTTTAACGTTAATTTGTGCAGAAAATAAAAATAATATTCTACAGGAATAAACAGCAAAATCACTAAATAATATATTTAAAAAAATCTGCACAGCTCTTTGGACTTGCACTGCACTGTAAATGTTTCAAATATTGCATTTTCTTAATTGAAACATTAGCAGAAGCGACATGCTAACTAGCTAGCACATTTTAGCACGTCTCCGCACGTAACCTCAACCGTTTATAACAATTAGTGATGGGAAGTTCGGTCCATTACGTCCTGACGTAATGACGTCATTCACAATGACGTAATGACGCAAATTCCATCATCCCGCGCCCGGCAGATATGAATCCATTCAATTTAACACAATCGAAAAGTTCTTTGTAATCATAACTTTAGTTGAATACGTTTCTTACATTTAAGTTTTGCAACTAAAACACCCAGTACAGGCAGTGATGTGCAAACGTGGATGTTTTACGTGTCTTAAAGATATAAAGTTAATAAACTAATCTTCATCAACTTACAAAAAGCGGCATATAAAAATACAGACTAACCTGCACAACAGTCAATAGTAAAATTAATTGACATATTGAGTGAACAGTTGTATGATTTTTTATTTTTTTTTTAAATGATTAATAGCCTATGACTAGTTACTATGCATATCCCAATATGTATAATTTGCTCTGAAGGTTTACGCATCCTTCAGAAGGTTTAAGTATCAACAGCTAATCGGTTCTCAGTATGTCGGACGTGTCCAGAAAGATTAAAAGCAACACAAAAACAAATGGGACTTGAAGAGCTGAGGCTCAAGCAGGATGTTATACTAGATGGAACTATTACATATATACACTTATTACATGTTAAAAAGATTTTGGCTGCAGAAAGAAGCAATCATTGCTACAATTGCACTGGTCAACCCTAACCTTCCGACCCTGGAACTTGATGAATGGGACATAATTAAAGTGTGTGTGTGAGATTTTAAATCCCTTTGAAGAAGTCACTGTTGAAATTAGTGCTGAAAGGTATGTATAATTTAATTTAACATAGAACTGCCTCCACTGGTGAAATATTGGAAATAAGTGTATGTTTTTGTTACATTTCAACTGACCTTTTTCCTTCTCATAAACAATGATAACTTATTTGATCTGACTGTTCTTTTGTCTTTTTATTAAAACAGATATGTGACTGCATCCAAGGTCATTTTGATGGCAAGGGGACTGCAAAAAATTGTTCAGAGATCGAGGGGCGCTGTGTCTAACCATGGACCAGTTATTGCAATGATGGACTCACTGGCTCCGGACATGCGTTTCCACAAGATAGAGCATTTTTGCCTGCTTTCTGAGGCTACCCTGCTTGACCCCAGATTTAAGCAAAGGGCCTTTCAAGATGCAGGAGCTGCAGATGAAGCTGCCAAAGGTATAACTGCAGCTGTTGCAAGGGTTTGGTCCAGTACAGAAGAGCAAACTAAAGCTAAGCGCACAACCCCACCAGCTCTTCTCTCATCTGAACAGCAATCTTCAATCTGGGAGGATTTTGATGAGAGAGTTGCTGATGCAGTCACCATCAGCAATACAACATCCACCTCAGTGGCAGCAATAAGAGGGTATCTTGCAGAGACCTTGATTCCAAGAAATGAAGACCCACTGGCATGGTGGAAAGCAAGGCAGGCAGTATATGAAGGGTTAACTGCTGTTATGAAAATGAGACTTTGCATAGTAGCTACATCTGTGCCTTTGATACTGCAAGATAACATTTGTTAGGTATTGCCTTAAGAGCTGAATACAGCGTGTATATGTACATGTGTATGTTTTTAATCAACAATTATTTGTTAAAATTGTAATGGTGTGTTGTTTAAAACTCTTTAATCCAGTTTTATTAAAATTGTTTATTTAATACAAACTCAATTTGTGAATGTGCATTAACTATAATTACAGTACAGGTATTTCATAAATCACCCTAGCTTCCTATTAAATAGCCTACTGTAACTCAACCCACTTCAAGCTAATACCAGCATGCTCAACTAAACAATGCAGTCATTTAAGACAAGCAGATACATTAATGTAAAAAGAAAAGCATACATTTAAAATGTTTCTTTCGCTCCATCAGTTGTTTCAAAAACTAATGCAACTGAGTTAAACATTCATATGTTGATAAGACATTAAACCATTTACATTCGTTGCTGTATCAGTTCAGTGATTTACGCATGCGCAGTAACAACAGCTCATCGGTTCTCAGTATGTCGGACGCGTCCGAAACAAACAGTTCTCAGCTCAGCGTACTGATGATTCGCTGTATCAGTTCAGTGATTCAAGCATGCGAAGTATCAACAGCTCATTGGTTCTCGGACGCGTCCAAAAGAAACAGTTCTCAGTTCAGTGTACTGATGATTCGCTGTATCAGTTCAGTAATTCACGCATGCGCAGTATCAACAGCTCGAGCTCACAGTTCTCTCTCAGCACAACATGTCTCAGTTCAGTGTACAGGAGTTACATATACTCCGGGATATTAGTTTATTTAGAGTCGGACCGACTGTCAGGCATGACCGAAAGTGAGTAACTTTCGGTCATCTGTGGTGTTAAATCTGTGGTAGATACGATAGCTTTTACACCCTGTGTGTTAGGTACATTTGCTTTAGCCCTGTAGCTTTGTAAGCTATCAAAAATACACAGAGACAGGATTGCTGCATGTGACCAGAATGGTCGTATTTTTTTATTGAACTTTCTGCGCAGGAACAACGCATCAACCAACTAACTAACTCTCCCACTTCTTAAAGGGGAAATGCCAAATATGTATGTGTGTGTGTGTTTGTCGGTAATATGTGAATTATGTATCAGTTATCTGTGGGTTGTTTGTATCTGCCACCACACAGGCCCCCCCACAAGTCACCAACAGCGGCAACATCAGCTTGCTTGGAGCATGAACATGTCTCCCTGAACGGGTGCAATGATGTGAGCCTGTAGCAGGTAGCACCTCTTGAACATTCTGAGATTTCTTCTTGGGGTCTCTACTAATGTTGGTGGTTGGTCGACCCCTCCTAGGAGCCAGTGGCGGAACCATCGGCTGGCCCAGCTCTCCATGAGCTGGTTTAAGTGACTCGCTCTGTACGGCTCACGCGACAGTGACTCGCTCTGTACGGCCCCCGACGTCAACCAGGAAGGTTTTGGCTCCAGCCTCCAGAACCCCAAACGGGCCGTCATATGGGGGCTGCAAAGAGTTCCGATGAGCATCATTACGGATGAAGACAAACTCAGCTGCAGAGAGGTCTTTGGGCATCCAAGCTACTGTCAGTCCATGCTGAGAGGTAGGAACAGGTTTGAAAGCATTGATTCTGTCTAAGAGGGCGAAGCGTTCAGAAGGTAGTCTCCATGGCATTGTGCAATCTGGGATGAAATCTCCGGGGACCCGTAGAGTCTGACCGTACACCAACTCTGCAGAGGAAGTTTGTAGATCCTCCTTGGGAGCCGTTCGCAGGCCCAGCAGGACCCATGGTAGCCGCTCAATCCATCTGCCATCTGTCAGACTGGCCCTCAGTGCAGTTTTGAGAGAGCGATGAAAGTGTTCGCAAAGGCCATTGGCCTGCGGGTGGAAAGCCGTAGTATGGTGCAGCTGCACACCTAAGATCCGAGCCACCTCCGTCCACAACTCAGATGTGAATTGAGGGCCGCGGTCTGAAGATATGTCTGACGGTGTGCCGAAACGCGCCACCCAAGTGTCGATGAAGGCCCGTGCAACATCCGCCGTTGTCGTTGAGGTCAATGGTACTGGTATCCACCAATGGTATCCACCATAATCAGAAGGTGAGTAAACCCCCGGGAGGGCGGCAGTGGACCCACTAGGTCGATGTTAACGTGGTCAAAACGTCGCTCGGGTACCTCAAAAGTTGCCAGTGGAGCTTTGGTGTGTCTCTGCACTTTGGCCCGCTGACATGCCACACATGCTGAAACCCAGTTTCGAACATCCTTTTTCAATCCATGCCACACAAACTTTGAAGAAACCAGTTTCTGTGAAGCTTTCCGCCCCGGGTGTGACAAACTGTGGATGTTGTCAAACACAACTCGCCTCCACTGCACTGGTATTATTGGCCGAGCATGGCCTCTGGAGACATCACACATCAGCGTAACTCCCGCCTCTGCAAAACGGACGTCAGCTATTTTCAAACTCGAGATAGCTGATCTGTAAGCCTGCACCTCTGTGTCGGACTGCTGATCAGTAGCTAATTGGACAAAGTCTATACCCCAGTGTACTGCTTGCACAGCGGCCCTGGAAAGGCAATCTGCTACAACGTTGCTTTTCCCGTCTATGTGCTTGATATCTGTTGTGAACTCAGATATGAAGGCCAGGTGGCGTTGTTGCCTTGATGACCAGGGTTCAGAGACTTTAGACATAGCATGAACCAAGGGTTTGTGATCCACAAACGCTGTGAAAACCCGTCCTTCCAAAAAGAAACGAAAGTGTCTTACTGCCAGGAATAGCGCGAGCAACTCTCTGTCAAAAGTGCTGTACTTCCGCTCATTCGGGCGGAGCTGGCGACTGAAAAATGCAAGGGGTTGCCAAACACCATCTACCAGCTGCTCATGTACAGCACCCTCTGCGCAGTCTGACGCATCAGTAGTGATAGCAATGGGGGCATCTGGAATCGGATGAGACAGCATGGTTGCCTGGGCTAAAGCGAGTTTAGTGTCCACAAACGACTTGGTCATCACCACTGACCAGATAATCTGTGCATTCTTGCTGTGAACTGTGAGGGCCCTGTACAAAGGATGCATGAGCTGGGCTGCGCGAGGAATGAAACGTTGATAGAAATTAACCATCCCCAAAAACTCTTGCAGTGATTTGGGTGTGTGTGGAACAGGGAACTCTGTAATGGCGTTGACTTTGTCTGGTAGAGGAACTGCCCCCTCGCTTGTGATCCGGTGGCCTAGAAAGTCAATAGAGGCCAGGCCAAACTGACACTTGGCGGGGTTAATTATCAAGTCCTGGCCGAGGCGAGCAAACAGCAATTTTAGATGTGTCAGGTGCTCCTCTTTGGACGCACTGGCGACTAAAATGTCATCTAAGTACACGAATAGAAAATCCATGTCTCGCAGGATCGAGTCCATCATTCACTGAAAGGTTTGTGCTGCGTTCTTGAGTCCAAAAGGCATCCGTAAAAATGCACAGGAAGTCTGCACCCAGGAGGGGCCTGCTTACATCTGCCAACACAAACTCCCACGTAAAACGCTGTCCATTGAAGCACAGTGGTACTATCCGCTTCCCATATGTGCGTATCTTGCCTTGATTGGCTGCCTCGAGCGGTGAGCCAACCTTGTCTAAGTGTCTGTCCATTGTTGACGCAGGCAGGACGCTAACCTGTGCCCCCGTATCACACAGGAAATGTCGGCCGGATAATGAGTCTGTGATGAACAGTAGGTAAGCAGTGTCATTAGCTACTATGCTACTGACAGTGGGCATATTGTGGCTCCCATTGAACGTGCATGGAGGACGGCACTTTTTGGCTTTTGCCCCAAAACGAGCGTGAAAGAAACACAGTCCCTGTTCAGCAGTCTGCCATGCAGCGGGAGCTAGCCGTTCACCCGAACCACATGCTGCAGTTCTCAAAACAGGGTACAAGGATGTAGCTACTGCTGAGTCAGCTGCTGTACACTTGTGTGATGCTGCCTTATATACATCCGCCAGTTGTGCTAGTTCTCTGTAATCAGCTACCACTTTAATTGCGAGGGAGGTACGGACATTTTTTGGTAATTGTTGCAAGATTAACTCCTTAAACAGAAAGCATGGCGTATGCTCACCCAGTAGCCCTAGCATGTGGTCCATTAACTCAGACGGCCGTGAATCTCCGAGTCCAGGCAGAGAAAGTAAGCGCCGTGCTCTTTCAGTCTCCGATAAACAGAAAGTCTTTAATAGATATGCCTTTAGTGTAGAATATTTATCCCGATCCAGGGGATCTTCCAGAATGCTGATCGCTCGCGTGGCCGTGGAGCTGCTGAGGGCTGCAACGACGTAATAGTATTTTGTGTCGTCCCGTAAGGCAAACTGAGCTTCGGCTTGCGCGAACCATACGGCCGCTTGTTGCTCCCAAAAACTCCGGCAGTTTCAGAGATACAGCATTCGTCGACATCACAAATAAGATATTTGTTCTGCGTCGGGGTCACCAATGTAGCTTTGTAAGCTATCAAAGATACACAGAGACAGGATTGCTGCATGTGACCAGAATGGTTGTATTTTTTATTGAACTTTCTGCACAGGAACAACACATCAACCAACTAACTAACTCTCCCACTTCTTAAAGGTGAAATGCCAAATATGTATGTGTGTGTGTTTGTCGGTGATATGTGAATTATGTATCAGTTATCTGTGGGTTGTTTGTATCTGCCACCACAGCCCAGTGTATAGTATTAAAGTGAAGAATTGAATAAAATTATTCCAAAATGATAAAGCACATAAGAAATACTCAACTCAAATTAATTACAAATTAATTTTCCTGTGTCATTTCTATTGTTTTTTCTGTCCGATCTTCCAAAGGGAACTTCCCATGATAACTTGGACAACAAAAGATCAGATTCAAACTTGAAAATAAGCTTTTTTTTGTGGGGAAAACATCTTTAGCTTTTAATCTAATTGATCTGTAGCTAAAAAATAAGAGCTAAAATATCTGAATACAATAAGTTCTAATTAATAAATATAGCTGCAAGCAGCGATACCGGGGTCAAGCCGATCAGATGCGCTTAGAAAATGTCGCTGATGAACCATACCAAGTTTCGTAGCGATATGGCATTGCATTCGTAAAAAAATGAACTTAACGTGAAAATTCAAAATGGCCGACACACAAAATGGCCGTCCAAAAACCGTTTGGTATCGTTTGACTCAGCATTCCTCAAGGAGTCTAACAACACCTCCTTCATGATTTTAGACTCAAGTTTGCAGTAGTTATAAGCAGAGGTGGGTAGAGTAGCCAAAAATTGTACTCAAGTAAAAGTACTGTTACTTCAGAATAATATGACTCAAGTAAAAGTAAAAAGTAGACATCCAAATAATTACTTGAATAAGAGTAAAAAAGTACTTGGTGAAAAAACTACTCAAGTACTGAGTAACTGTTGAATAACGTCTGATTTTTTAACACGACAACAATCATTCATTCATTCATTCATCTTCTACCGCTTATCCGAACTACCTCGGGTCACGGGGAGCCTGTGCCTATCTCAGGCGTCATCGGGCATCAAGGCAGGATACACCCTGGACGGAGTGCCAACCCATCACAGGGCACACACACACACACACTCTCATTCACTCACGTAATCACACACTACGGACAATTTTCCAGAGATGCCAATCAACCTACCATGCATGTCTTTGGACCGGGGGAGGAAACCGGAGTACCCGGAGGAAACCCCCGAGGCACGGGGAGAACATGCAAACTCCACACACACAAGGTGGAGGCGGGACGACAACAATCAGACAGACAAAAATACAAAATAATCTTTAGGCAAATTATGGCTCATCCAATCAATAAAATAAATTAAAATTAATTAATTACAAAATAGTTTAAATTAAAATAATTCAGGTATATTCAAGTACTTAATAAATAAAATAAAATAAAAAATAAATATGCACAAGTAACACAAATTTCCTTTATACTTTTTTACCAGCGAAAACTAGAACGAGGCAGCCCATAAATTCTCATAAACTGTGTGTGTGTGTCTCCAGTGACAGAACAACAGAAGGAAACACACACACACACACATTTCATTTCATTTCTTTTGTGTTGTGATTGTTGCACATTTGATGCCTTGATGAAAGGGCAATAATAATGAAATACATCTCTACTCCTTTAATTAATTTCAGGAAGCCTCTAGTACTTTCCTTAGTTTCAGGTAAGCTAAAGCTTCTGGTTGCAAAGCTGTTTTTGTTTCTCAAAATATCTTCCTTCATGTTCATCAGAACAAAGAAATTTGAACAGGTTTGTAACAACATGAGAGTGAGTAAATGATGACAGAATTTTCATTTTGAGTGAACTATCCCTTTAAATATGTGTGTTCGGCGCTGTAAGAAACGACACGTCTGACGTTGAGTAAAGTTGAGCACATAAAACAAACTCAACAGCTGAACTCGACAAAACTGCTCTGTGTACTGTATGCCTGCGCCTCGTCCATTAATTCAGTATATAGCAGTAAAAGTTCTCCCTTACTTCTCAGCGTAAGAAATACAAGGTGTGAACTGACTGAAATGCGTGTCTCATGGTGAAGACTTGAGAGCTCTGTCATATGTAACCTAAAAGACAAACATGCGGCTATCTGCTTTGGCAGACACAGAAGACACCTCATAATGTAACTGCTCTCTCGCACTTTTACTAAGGTAAACATGCTTTCAATATGAGGCCAGGGGTGCGGGTTTTCCTCGTCATTTGTGTCTGCATTGCCGACGGTTGATTCTGACATGTTTGTGTTGCTAACTAACGCGTCCCGCCGCTGAGATTGAGTATGGTAACGTGACGAGACTGCACAACTACGTTTGATTGGTGAAACAGTCACGTGGTAGAGCCTTAGCGGAAGTTTCTCTATTTGTCAAAATAAAACATTAAAATTGATGCGTAGAATACCAAAGAGGTAACAAGAAAAGTAACGAGATCATTGTACCCTAATGTAGCGGAGTAAGAGTACAGTTTCTTCTTCACAAATCTACTCAAGTAAAAGTAAAAAGTATAGTGATTTAAAACTACTCCTAGAAGTATAATTTTTTCAAAAACTTACTCAAGTAAATGTAACGGAGTAAATGTAACTCGTTACTACCCACCTCTGGTTATAAGCGAAAATAGCTGTTTTTAAAAACTAGGTGGTGCTGTCACAAAACGTTGGTTGTACCCTCAAGTCATCACTTTTATGACATAAAAAGTGCCATGTATTCTGCCACGGTTTACAAGAACGCATTGGTCTATCAAAAAGCTTTTGATAACTTTTTGTCTTGGGTGTCTCTAGATGCTATATACCAAAGGACATGCAAATCGGACAAACGGTCTAGGAGGAGTTCGAAAAAGTAGGTTTTACGGAAAATTCAAAATGGCGGAAGGATATTCATGACAGAAATGACGTCATAGGTGCATTCGAATCGGCATGAGCAAAGGATCCAAAATATGCAAGAATTTTGTCTCTAGGCCTTACAAGTCAGCAGTTATGAACATGAACATAATTGGATTTTTGGACTGTTGGTGGTGCTAGAGGGTTTGAGCTAGACACACCGAAGTTTCTATAGTAACTTCTAAGACTGGCCTCTACATGTGTGCCAAATTACATAACTTTCCTTACTTACATTGAAGGTTCCCTTGAATACTAGTTTTCAGATAAAGTTTATTGCAGGATGCTGATGAAGGAATTTATTGACACGTTCACTTAATAATCATGTTGCAAAGTCTGTGTACCGATTACAGGTTATTACACTGCAACCTGTTAGCTTTCCTAGTTTTATACTGAAATCCCCCAGAAGACCAGCAAACGCTTCACTTATTGTAGTGACCATTTGTCAAATTAAATAAAATTAAAAAAATGAATCAAACTTATCTTCAAAATAAGTCAAATAATCACCAAGATACACCATGGGTTGTGGTTTACGCAGGGAAAGGATTGAGTCCAAACCAGATGATGGGTTTGGGTTTTGCAGGCAATTTTGCAACAAACAATTTTGCATCTCCTGCTCCTTGTGCCCAACTGGCTTGACAAACTAGTAAAAAACAACAACAACATAGGCCCACCCAGGTGCATTCTGGGCTGCCATAAATAAACCCCTTTTAATCCCCTAGGTGCACATGACTTAACCCAATAGAAAAGAAATACTAACCAATCCAATTAGAAGAATACATACAGTAAACATATTCTAATTAACAAATTAACACAAAAGACCAAAAAAATAAACTATACAAATAAACTTCATTTTAACATTACACACACAAAAATAGACAAATAGCTCCTACACTTGTTACATTATGCAAATTTATCTCTGGTAATAAAACAGGAAAATATCTTGAATTAATTGTATACCGACTCCAACTGCCATTAAATGCCATGAAACCTGTAGTGGTGTAGTGCAGTGGTTTTTTTTTTTTTTTAATAACAATTATATTTAACAGGATATTTAAGTGTTTGGAACTCAGAACATTCCTATCATTGGTGCACCATCTACTTAGCGGATGGAAGCATTTAGCTTTCAAGTGTTGACTCAAAGCACCGATGATCACGTCTCATTTTTTCAACGTGACGGGGTAAATGCTTGTGTATAACGAACGATGGAACGTGGAGGAGAAATACCACTAGACTGGGCATTTATCAGAATCAGAATTATTGGCCAAGTGTGTTGACACACACAAGGAATCTGGTTCCAGCTGTTTATTATGCTTCGAGTTCAAAGCCCATTCCAACATTATGTCCTCCGGTGCTGAAATTCTTGCCATCAATGAGCGCAGAGAGTGTCACCTTCACACCTAAACAGGACGAGGAGCTGGAAATAAGGAGAACAGAAGAAGAGTTATGTTCATATGCTTTGTAGTGGAGGAAACTGCTGAAAAGCACATGAGCAAAATATTAGAAAGGCAGAGGTTACCAGGGGCCTGTTGCACAAAAGTAGAATTAAGACATCCAGGATAAATGACTGGCTTAATTGGTTGCACAAAGACCGAGCCAGGATGAGCAGACACAGATTCATCAAGCCAGGTGTAAACAATCCTGGATATGTGCGCGCTCACGGCTCACTCAAACAGACCTGCCACCGATCACAGATTCACTGATTCACCATGGCAACTAGAGCGGCGTACTTCTCCCCATCGGAGGCACAAATCCTCACGGAGGCACACGAGGAGGTAAAAGACATTATTAAGAAGAAAGGCAACACCGCCACAGTGATAAAGCAAAGAGAAAAAGCGTGGCAAAGTATTGCAGACCGCCTGAATGCGTAAGTAGTGCACAATAACCCACTCACCGCTCCACTAAAAATATCACAATTGCAATCCAAATAGTTAATTCACATTTCCAAAAACGCAGTTGTACTCTGATTATGAAACATTTGAATTTTTAATTGAAATGGGCTGCAGATATGAGTGAAATTGTGTACAGTAACTCCATCACACTGGATAAGGCTTTGATAATTTATCAAAGCCTTACATTATTACTACGCTCACTAGTACGGTTTAATCTTAGCCGTTGTTCTCTGCTTCTTATGTTGTCCACCGATTGTTCTGTGTTCTCCTGCTTTTATTAATGTAAAGCTGCTTTGAAACAATGAAACAATTGTGACAAGCACTATATAAATCAAATAAAATTTAATTGAATAAATAGATGAGCTAATAATAATAATCACTTTAATTTATATAGCGCCTTTCAAAGGACCCAAGGTCGCTTGCTCACTGACTGAATTGAATGTGCTTGTGTGATAAAGAAAGTGTCTCTTTTCGTGGGTGTGTGTGGGTGTGTGTGTGTGTGGTGTGTGTGTGTGGTGTGTGATGTAGATTAAACACGACCGGGCCAAAACGGTCCACTTTTTACATCATGGCTGTGTCAAGAATATCACTGTGTTTATGAGGTAGTAATGATGAGATTTTGTGTTGACAGGTGAACTCTCTGGTGTGTTGCTGGGAGACAGGGTATATGACTGCCAGCCTTTTCTCCTGGCACCTTTCACAGACCCCCAGGAAGCACAGCAGGCCTACAACCATGCCCATGCAGGACCAGGGCCAGAGTTGAAATGACCTTTGGCCTCCTAAAGGCACGCTTTCACTGCCTTCACAAATTAAGGGTCAGTCCTGTGAGGGCATGTGACATTACTGTGGCTTGTGCTGTTCTCCACAATGTGGCCTGCCTGAGGAAGGAGAGGGCCCCCAGAGTGCCACCAGCCATGGACTGGTACAATCCGGCAATCTTCCCTGTTGATGACATTGGTCGTCTGCTGAGGGACCAATATGTGCTGATGATTTTGGTTAAATATGTCCTGCGGTGGCAGAGGAATTTGGGGTTTTTTGTGTTATATATATATAAATATATATATATATTTAAATTGATTTGGCCTCTTATGATGTTTGTGCTGTATACTGTATACAAGCTTGCAGGGAGGCTACTGCATCCATTCATTTGTCTGTTCAGTTGATGTGCATGGATTTGTCCTGCATTTATTTCAGTGAGCAGACGTACGGGGTGTGTTATATACAGACCTTTGAATGTGTATTTGATTCTGTGCTTTCCATCTTGTAGAGTCACTATGTGACTTCAGTTTCGAAAGGAGCTGATGGTTTACCTGCTTTGTTTTATCCTTATTCAATAAAGGAACATAATGTTACACTTTGTGTTTTTATATGGAATGTGTATTTTATACGACAGAGTATTAGGGCCACACTGAGGAAGAAGGAAAAAGTCATAAATTTATGAGGCTGGTTCTTTCTGCAGAAAAGATGCATATACTTTTTTACAGTCCTGATACTTATGACAATATGCTGATGTGCCAAAAGATTAAGTATTTCCTTGTTTGTGAAACCATACTGAAGAACAATTCCACAAAATGCCCCACAGCTGTCATTTTAACAACTGTCCTCCTCTAAAATGACGGGTTACAATATTATTAAAGACTTCATTCTCAAAGTCTGAATTTTCTTTTTTTCCTCTGTGGCCCTAATATTCTATCATTTTATATATAGCCGTATAGTCTATGGGAAACCGTAAATTATCTAATGATAGCAACATCATCTAAAAATCATCATTTATCCAAAATGATTGAAATTAATGATCACAAATGTTTAAATAATGACAGTGGGTCTAGTTACATGTGATAATGTATAGTGGGCAGTGGAATAACTATTGGTTTCCGTTTGTGGTGACTGCTGACTGACATAAGGGATGAGATTAAATAGATCCTAGAACTTAGCCTGGTCTGGAGCAGTCTAGCTCCACAGAATAAATCTCCATGGTAATTTATTCCATAACATTGTACCACCCCCTAATCCAGCTTCATTGCAACCGGATCACGGATAAATTGAGCCAGGATCACCAAGATATCCCGGTTTAATCCCTTATCCTAGTTTTGTGCAATAGGCCCCTGGTCGCAGAGTCTGAGTGTAACCAATTCCAATCAGACTGGCATTGTTCACCTTGGCCTGTAGGTGCAAAATTAGAGACAAATGATCAAGAGCTTCATTTTCCCCATAATTGTAATCATTGTGAACTTTAGTTGCTGGCTCCTGAGAGAGTTTACAAGACGTTTATTGACATTGTTTAACTCTTACATTGGCAAGATGCATGTAGCTCTTGCTATCCATCTTTGTTCATGTATATTTATATGTAACACCTACCAGTGTGCAGAGAAGAATTCACACAGGTGGTTGCACATTTAAAGGTTGCACATTTACCTCAAAGCCCTCATCACTCCTCGCACTGCACCCCGCACCCTCCGATCTACCAGCACTGCTCGACTGGTTCCACCATCTCTCAGGGTAAGAGGCAAGTATACTACAAGACTCTTCTCTGTACTGGCACCAAGGTGGTGGAATGAACTTCCCCTAGAGGTCCGGACAGCTGAGTCACTGGATATTTTCAAGCGGCGGTTGAAGACCTACTTATTCAGGAAACACTTCAACTAGCACTTCTTTCCTTATCTTTCGCATTAAAAAAAAAAAAAAAAAAAAAAAAAAAAAAAAAAAACACACCTTTGACACTTTTTCATTGTAACTTTGAACAAATGTTTTAAACTCATGGTATCCTAAGTATGTAACTTAGTGAGCCAGCATTAATGTATTCAATGTTAGAGATTTAAGCACTTATGTACGTCGCTCTGGATAAGGGCGTCTGCCAAATGCTGTAAATGTAAATGTAAAAGGTTTTTTATTCTGCAAACAGAAATTAAAGCTTTAGCTGCGGCTCTCATGGTTAAACTATAACACACCATCACTCACGAGGGAATCTCGCTCTCAAACTCACGCGAGGCTCATGCACGTGCAAAACATTGCTTTTTTTTAAACATGTAAATATGTGAAATAACTAACAATGACTACATTATTCTCCTCAAACAACATTATCACATGAACTTATTTAAACACGTGCAACTCAAATCGACATAGCACGATTAATATAAAATTCATATTCCACACTCTCTTCAAACACTTCAGGAGCATACACAATAACATCATAAACATTCATACACAAGTCTCACACAATTCACACTACCTGCAAACAGAAATTAAAGCTTTAGTTGCGGCTCTCGTGGTTAACAAACTATAACACACCATCACTCTGGAGGGAATCTCGCTCGCAAACTCACGCGAGACTCACGCGAGAGCGCAATGCCATAATAACCACTCCATGTAACACTGCCGCCACCTACTGGCTTCCCAGGAGACTAACATTTTAACACAATATTTAATCTCAAATTTATGCTCTTTTAAAGGCACATATTATTGAAGTGCAATATTCAATCATTGCGTTACACTCCCCCCTTCAAAATTTAAAATGTTTATCAACATTTCAGACTTGGCTACGACTGATGACCAACCCGTTTCATCCAACTCTTAACAATAGCAGTAATGACTTCAATTGTTCAATTGTTCAGCTGATTGTTCAATGATTTCAAACTACTTGAAATACACTCTGATTGCGTGAGTGAATGAGAGTGTGTGTGCCCTGCGATGGGATGGCACTCCGTCCACGGTGTATCCTGCCTTGATGCCCGATGACGCCTGAGATAGGCACAGGCTCCCCGTGACCCGAGGTAGTTCGGATAAGCGGTAGAAAATGAATGAATGAATGAATGAATGAATGAAATACACTCTATAATAGGTCAAAATAACCACTGGCTGCATTGTCCATTGTCGGACCACAATATTATACTTCCAGTAACCGTAAACACTTATTTCACTCGTAACACCCTTTTGTAATAGACTCTTAATTTCGGCCAAACGATTCTTTAGTCTACTACCTCTTTTTTAGTTTACTTTATAGAGTAAGTCAACAATGTTCTTAGTTGCTTATCTTTAGCAATTGAAAACATCTTTCTTTCTATTTACCATTGTCCATGAAAACATTTGTTTCCCTGTAAGTCCCGATTAAGTGCGGATAAATATTGTAACTTTAACGGGGCACCTCTAACATTGTCCAGGGTCACCACAGTCTTTGGTCTGCCGACTCTTTCTATCTCTATCTATTGCAACTTCCACCACAGATGGCTGACCCAACGAGTCATAAGTCAGAACTTTTGGACGACGCTGTTCTCTCCTTGGATAAGAATTCACAGGTAAGGAGTCATCATCCTCACTCTCACTTGATGCTTGTTCTTCTGATACCTCTGGCTGTCCTGCAGGCATTCCAAGATCCTTCTCCCTTCGCTCCTCTAGCACCACTTCTGCTATCTCCTCTTCAGTCCCCTGTGGCTCTTGTTCCCAGTGCTGCTCCACACTTGGCATGAACAGTTCTGCTTCAGGGTTGAGACAAACAGGATTCTGGAACTGACTCAAGGCAGTAGGAATCTGTAACACCAGCTCACCATCGTGAAAGTCCTCATTCTCTGCCACATCACTGTGAACTTCTCTCAAGCATTTGCGGTCTTTTCTCCTTACTTTTATCTCTCATGGTCTGTTTGTGGTGTTGCTTTTGAATTCTCTAGTGGCAATCACAAGGGAAAAGTAAATTCCGATGTAACACTCATTTTACCTCCTCCTTCATGTATGACTTCATACACCGACTCACGTCACTCCTTCTTTTGACGATCAAGTACACTCTGCTTTCCCAGTACGATTGGAGCTTGCCAGGTCCTTCTCTTTCAGAAAGATTCTGAACTAGCACTCGTACACCTGGCTGAAGGTCTACTCTATGAACTCTACTGTTGTACCCTGCATCTGTAAGTGTGCGCAACATAGACAGTAATGTTCTGTTAAAGCTCTCTACCTGTCCATTTCCTTGTGGGTGATAGCAGGTAGTAGGAGATGCTCGCACATCACATCACCTCTGCAGCTGGCACACATCAACTAGTTCGAATTCCTTACCCATGTCATGGTGGATCTTCTCTGGGAATCCGAAACGTAAAGCAAAGTCATTAAAGATCCAGTCCATCACAGTCTTCGCTGATTTATTTTTAGTGGCATAGGCCTGTGCAAAATGAGTATAATGATCTAGGACAAACCAGAATGTACTTGTACCTTGTACTCGTTTATCCATCTAATCTAATTGATCTGTAGCTAAAACATAAGAGCTAAAATGTCTGAATACAATCAGTTCTATTTAATAATATTACATCACATTAATGAACATGAATGTCATTGAATGTTCCCTTGAATACCAGTTTTCAGATAAAGTTTATTGCAGGATGCTGATGAAGGAATTTATTGACACGTTCACTTAATAATCATGTTGAAAAGTCTGTGTACCGACTACAGGATATTACACTGCAACCTGTTAGCTTTCCTAGTTTTATACTGAAATCCCCCAGAAGACCAGCAAACGCTTCACTTATGTTATATTATGCAAAGTTAACTCTGGTAATAAAACAGGAAAATATCTTGAATTAATTGTATACCGACTCCAACTGCCATTAAATGCCATGAAACCTGTAGTGGTGTAGTGCAGTGTTTTTTTTTTAATAATTATTTTTAACAGGATATTTAAGTGTTTAGAACTCAGAACATTCCTATCATTGGTGCACCATCTACTTAGAGGATGGAAGCATTTAGCTTTCAAGTGTTGACTCAAAACAGCACCGATGATCACGTCTCATTTTTTTCAACGTGACGGGGTAAATGCTTGTGTATAAGGAATGATGGAACGTAGAGGAGAAATACCACTAGACTGGGCATTTACGCTTCAAGTTCAAAGCCCATTCCAACTTTATGTCCTCCGGTGCTGAAATTCTTGCCATCGATGAGCGCAGAGAGTGTCACCTTCACACCTAAACAGGACGAGGATGGAAAGGAAACAGAAGAAGAGTTATGTTCATATGCTTTGTAGTGGAGGAAACTGCTGAAAAGCACATGAGCAAAATATTAGAAAGGCAGAGGTTACCTGGTCGCAGAGTCTGAGTGTAACCAATTCCAATCAGACTGGCATTGTTCACCTTGGCCTGTAGGTGCAAAATTAGAGACAAATGATCAAGAGCTTCATTTCCCCATAATTGTAATCATTGTAAACTTTAGTTGCTGGCTCCTGAGAGAGTTTACAAGACATTTATTGACATTGTTTAACTTTTACATAGGCAAGATGCATGTAGCTCATGCTATCCATCTTTGTTCATGTATTTTTATACACAGAGCAATTTAGTCACTAAGGTAATGATAATGATGGTAGTGACGTCAGAGCATTTACTTCATCTCTACATTAATACCGGTGCAGCAGTGCTTCATGCCCCTTTTCCACCGAGGCAGTTTGAGTGCTGGTTTGGAGCCAGAGCCTAATTTAGAACCAGTTCTTTCTTTTTCGACAGCCAAAGCACCGGCTTTGAGCCAGGAAAAGTGGTTCTTAAGTAGCACCAAAACCTTGCTGGTCTAGACTTAAGAACCGCTTGCGTCAGGGGCTGTTAGCGCATTTGATAATGTACCTTAAGTTTTTAAACTTTTAAGTTATTAAACTAATGTTTAATACACTTTTACTTTACAGCAATAGGATACATTATCAGCACACATGATAGAAAAAGGTTAGCATTAGCATGTAGCTACCTACTGTGTTAATGATAAAATAATGTTATGTACTTTCTTGATTACAACCTCCATTTATACAAATTACATGGAGCTGCATGTACACGTTGGATTCACCATGTTTGGATGCCAATGTAGGTTCACAAAACCATGAGCATTAACAGTAAAGCAACATCTGCCATTGTTGATGATGTGTTTGCCGCTTCTGCGATAAAGTTGCTGGGACACGTGACACGTATACTGTACAGTGACATCAGACTCGGCTCTGTGATGGCTCTCTAACCAATGGAAAGGCAAACCGGTTCTTAGAAGGTTCGCCAGTGGAACCAACTTTAAACCAGCACCAGAACTAGCTCTGAACCAGCACCCGGTTCTTTTTGGTGGAAAAGGGGCATTATTTTTAGTCTGTCCAGCCCTCTCTCTACCTCAATAGCCATGCCATTACCAATTTCCTCTATCAAAGCAATCGTCCTTGACACCTAGATTGCAAACCATGTCTGGCTCTGGAACTTTGAGTTCAACTCTGAAGTAAGAAGCTTTTCCCCCTAATCTCTATATAACATCATTACACCACACAACCACAGGAATAACAAAAACACAAATTAGCACCTGAGTAACTTAAACATCAAATAGTTCAATCTAATAAATAGTTTTTTAGGTTGAAGTTGACTACTTTATGCGGCCTCAGGAATTCACCTCCCGACCCACTAACTCACAGACAATGAAGCATCACTGTCCAGCTGGTACTTGGCAGCAATGCCAAAGCGTGTGTTGTTGCTGCCAGCAGTCCAGGCCAGATTGACAGCAGTCTCCAGCTGATTGTTAACCTTCTGGTAGACAGAGCCACCAAACTCAGTGCCATCATTACTGAAACAAACAAACAAAAAAAAAAATCATGTTTAAAAATTGTATGTTCTTCTATTTAGAAATAATTTGCATTTGATAACTGGTATTACATTTTATCAAGTCAATGAAACTCACACATTTGTGTGAAGCTGGAAATCGCCAGCCTTGTAGCCAAGAGCAAAGTTGTTCTGCACCAGTTTGGACTTAGCTGTGTCAAATGCCATTTGGTAACCAGCCAACCAGCCTGCGTAGCCCAAAACAGCTGCGGAATGCACGACTGGGCCCTCAAAGTCAACATCGCAGGACAGGTTGATGTAGTCCCGCTTGTAGCCACTCTTCAGCTTGCCACTCTTCTTGCTATGGTTAAAGTAAGAGAATATTTTAGTGAGTGCAGATTCAGTTAGGTTCATTCCACAACTGGTTCATTCCATTTGACCAAACATCAGGCCTCCCAAACAGTGTAGTAGACGCAAATGCTTAGACAAGCACTGTGAGAGTGCAAGTTTCAATCCTGAAAATGCCACTGCCATCCCTGCTTTTTAGCTTAAAAAAGAAATGTGTTTCTCAGACCCCGTCAAGCAATTAGCCCCTCCTGTAAGAACACGAGCAGTGAGCTGAAACACTTCCCTCGAAGGAAGCGTGGTAGCTTTCACCTCTGCTGATTTATAGCCATTATTCTATAAAAGGTCTATCAAGTGAATACTGCCTATAAAACAATTTTGTTTCATTTTAAAATACAGCAAATCACACCCATATTGTGTACTAACATTAACCACAACAAGCTCAGTGCATTCAATACATACAGTGGGTATGGAAAGTATTCAGACCCCTTTAAATTTTTCACTCTTTGTTTCATTGCAGCCATTTGCTAAAATCCAAAAAAGTTCATTTTATTTCTCATTAATGTACACTCAGCACCCCATCTTGACAGAAAAAACAGACATGTAGAAATTTTTGCAAATTTATTAAAAAAGAAAGACTGAAATATCACATAGTCATAAGTATTAAGACCCTTTGCTCAATATTGAGTAGAAGCACCCTTTTGAGCAAGTACAGCCATGAGTCTTCTTGAGAATGATGCAACAAGTTTCTCACACCTGGATTTGGGGATCCTCTGCCATTCTTCCTTGCAAATCCTTTCCAGTTCCGTCAGGTTGGATGGTGAACGTTGGTGGACAGCCATTTTCAGGTCTCTCCAGAGATGCTCAATTGGGTTTAGGTCAGGGCTCTGGCTGGGCCAGTGAAGAATGGTCACAGAGTTGTTCCAAAGCCTGCCCTTTGTTATTTTAGCTGTGTGCTTAGGGTCATTGTCTTGTTGGAAGGTGAACCTTCGGCCCAGTCTGAGGTCCTGAGCACTCTGAAAGAGCTTTTCTTCCAGGTTATCTCTGTACTTGGCTGCATTCATCTCTCCTTCAAATTGCAACCAGTCGTCCTGTCCCTGCTGCTGAAAAACACCCCCATAGCATGATGCTGCCACCACCATGTTTCACTGTTGGGATTGTATTGGGCAGGTGATGAGCAGTGCCTGTTTTTCTCCACACATAACGCTTATAATTAACGCCAAAAAGTTTAATCTTGGTCTCATCAGACCAGAGGATCTTATTTCTCATAGTCTGGGAGTCCTTCAAGCCACTCTGCCATAGAGCCCCGACTGGTGGAGGAACTGGAACTTTCTTCTTTTTTCTGGAACTTTCTCCCATCTCCCTACTGCATCTCTGGAGCCCCGACTGTGCTCTTAGGAACCTTGAGTGCTGCAGAAATACTTTTGTAACCTTGGCCAGATCCGTGCCTTGCCACAATTCTGTCTCTGAGCACTTTGGGCATTTCCTTCAACCTCATAATTCTCATTTGTTCTGACATGTACTGTGAGCTGTAAGGTCTTATATAGACAGGTGTGTGCTTTTCCTAATCAAGTCCAATCAGTTTAATTAAACATAGCTGGTCTCCAATGAAGGAGTAGAACCATCTCAAGGAGGATCCGAAGAAATGGACAGCATGTGAGTTAAATGAGTGTCACAGCAAAGGGTCTGAATACTTATGACCATGTGATTTCAGTTTTTCTTTTTTAATAAATTTGCAAAAATTTCTACATGTCTTTTTTCTGTCAAGATGGAGTGCTGAGTGAATGAGAAATAAAATGGACCTTTTTGATTTTAGCAAATGTCTGCAATGAAACAAAGAGTGAAAAATTTAAAGAGGTCTGAATACTTTCCATACCCACTGTACCTCACAGTACTATCTACACATTTCTGACACTGTTCCTGCTTTTCATGAACAGCACTCACCCTGTGTTTGGGACAAAGGACGTGTCAAGTGCCACCTTCAAGCCCTTTGCCAGCTGTTCAAAAAAGAAAAATCATTTTACACCACTGATAATATTAGTAATAATCTGATGAAGTAAATAAAAGACGAAACGATCGAGATGCTTGTCCACCTGGTCCTCCACAGAAAGCTCGGTAGTGAGAGTGTTGTCCGTGTTCCATTTCTGATTGAGACCCAGGCCCAGCTCCTTCAGCTTGTACTTGGTCTCCAAACTACCACCGGCCTTGCCAGTGTCAATATTAGTAGAGCCAGATGTGTTGAATTCCTGGAAGCAAAAAATGAGAGAGGATTTAAAGACTAATCCAAATAAACCACACCTACATGAAGAATTACTTGTAGGGCAGCAAAGGGAAGTTATATAACAAGCATTAATAAATCATTTTTACTCACAACAACAAAACTAAATTTTATAGCAAAAGTTTTTGCTTCTTAAAAATTCACTTTTTTCCCCCTTCAAGTAATAAACTGTTCACTGATTATTTTTATAGCCCACATTTGAAGCTGGTACAAAGTAAATCAGCCATTTCTGCATGTAGACATGCAGCAACTTTTGGATTCTACTCAAACTGCAGCATCTGCTATGTTATTGTTTTTTGGAAAACATAAAAATACACCAAAATTCTAACACTGGTCAGGTTCAATCAATAGTCTGTCCTCATTGTACAAGATAAAAAAGCCTACTCCAGAAGTGCATCGTACATTCAATTACATTTCATTTGTATAACACTTTTTATCAACAGACATTTTTACAAAGCAGGTTGTAGCAGTCTGAGTCTGTTTTAGTTCATTAACCTTTTAACACTGAATATTTGACAATGAGTGTAAGTGAGCTATAGCAAATCAGATTCAAACATAAAAAGAAAGGAAGTTTGCAGCAACAGGAAGTCTAGCGCTCCAGGGGGAAAGAAAAACACAAAGTGGAAAGGAAGTGAAAAACATCAGATTAACTCACAACTCCATTCTGCGACTTGGTCTTCAGGTCCAGCTTCACTATTCCAAATCCTACAGACAGACAAAGCAAAAGACAAGACCGGGCTAAAAAAAACTGTGTTTCATCAAACATAGATGATCTTCAAAAGGTTTTCATTTCTAAATAAACCAAAACTACAGGTATGAACTCACCATAGCCTTTGCTAAAGATATCCTTCGCTGCTTTTCCGAGGTCAGAGTAATTAGGAGGAACAGACATTGTGCCTAATAAAATAAAAGTTTATAATCAGTGCCAACCAGGAGTACAGCAGCGTCTCATACAGGTTCTGAGACTAGATGCTTTACACAGCATCCAACCATCAGCAAACACATCTATCTGAAATAATAATAATAATAATAATAAACACAAATCAACTCAGATTTTGATGCATTCTGTGTATCAAAATCTGAGTTGATTTGTGTTTATTAATATTATTACCATACAAATAACAATATTGTGCAATATTATGCTTTTTGTACAATACATAGCAGCAGTAATGTTTGTAATATATACACGAATGATGGGGGGGGAAATTATTTTTTCTGCTGTTTTTAACTAAATAAATCCATTTCATCGCCATCTTGGACAAGACCAATGAGCATAGCATCATCTGCAAATTTCAGGAGTTTAACAGTTTTGTCACTTGAAGTGAAGTCATTAATGTAGAGTGAGAATAGAAGTGGGGAGAGGACACATCCCTGAGGAGCGCCAGTGCTGACTGTCCGAATGCTGGAGGTGACACCTCCCAGTCTCACCTGATGTTTCCTGCCTGTCAGGAAGCTGGTGATCCACTGACAAATGGAAGGGGTATATTGAGCCTTAGGAGTTTATAGTGGAGAATTTCTGGAATTACTGTATTAAAAGCCGAACTGAAGTCGACAAAGAGAATCTGGGCTTATGTCCCTGGGCAGTCCAGGTGTTGCAGAGTGTAGTGCAGTCCAATGTTGACTGCGTCATCCACTGATCTGTTTGCAACATTGATCAACATTGGACTGCACTATAATTCTGGAAATTCTCCACTCCAAACTCCTAGTATGTATGTTACACACACTACTGCTGCTGTACATTGTACAAAAAGCATAATATTGCACAATATTGTTATTTGCACTTCTCACACTTCATGTACATAACTGATCAGTCATATATTCTGTATTCATATTTAATACTCATAATGTCTATTGTATCACATCTGCATTGTCTTGTATAGTCTGTATTATCTTGTATAGTATAGTGTTTTTTATGTCTGTACTTTTGAGAGTAACAAACAGCTGGAACCAAATTCCTTGTGTGTGTCAACACACTTGTCCAATAAACCGGATTCTGATTCTGTTTAGGCAAACTTGTGCTGAAGTAATCTCAGAAAATCATGAACTGCTAACAAGTACAGGACAACTTATTGTAATATTTTACATCATTTGGTGTAAGTAACTCAATAAAAGTGAAACAGGTCAATTAGAGGATGCTTGGATCTTAGATCAGATCAGTACATCACTGCCTACCAATTTCCAATTTCATTTAAAAAAAAAATATTATATAATTTCAGGATATTTCTATACAAATTTATCATCAAGATACGTGTTTCATTTTTCAACTATTCCTGTGTAGTGATATAAAATAAAAATTAAATCCTCTTCATAATCTTGTTAACCTTGAACTTGAGTCACGTGATTTCTGCTTTCAGGAGTAACATCACCATGAAGGACAAACCTACCCTGTCAGGCCTGTTACATGCTACACTGAGGCAATAAAGTCATCTCATTTAAAGCTAAACAGCTTCATAAGAACTAAATAAATCCATTTTATTACAAAAGTGTCATAGCGCAAAAGAAATACCAGATATTTCTATCGGTTCCTGTTCGATTTAACACAAATATCACATTCAATTCAGACTGAATATAAATGGAAGGTATTTTATTTTATTTTATTTTTTTTAAATATAGATGTTTTTCCACTGTTTTATTTGACTGTTTATTTACCTCAGATTTGAAAGCAAAATATCTTCATCTGAATTTTAACGTTAATTGTTAATTCGTGCAGAAAATAAAAATACGATTATACAGGAATAAAAACGACAGCAAAATCACTAAATAATATATTTAAAAAATAAAAAAAAAAAGTCTGCACAGCTCTTTGGACTTTCCTGCACTGTAAATCTTTCAAATATTGCATTTTCTTAATTGAAACAGCAGAAGCGACATGCTAACTAGCTAGCACATTTTAGCACGTCTCCCTGGTAACGTCTCCTCACGTAACCTCAACCGTTTATAACAATAAGGGCGTATTTGTTTGGGCGTAACACGACGTGTTAGCTCAAATTATTATTTTTATGTAAAATAACAGCTTTCATACCAACATCATAAAAAGAACCTTAAACTCACAAACGCTTTTGTCCTTCTGACGCAACCCACTAGCTGTTCAGCGTGTGTCTGTGGTAGATACGATAGCTTTTACACCACATAGAACAAAGCCACAGCGGATTCCACACACGTACTAAATAGTATGGAACGTATTGTGCTGCATCACCACACAGCTGCGTTTGCGCACTACTCACGCATACTGCATAGTACTATAGTATGCATTCCCAGGCACAACCAGTAGACGGCGCTGCTGATGTTACGTAGAGAAAGTAATGTGAAGTTAGACAATTTTACACACTACAATTCAAAGTAAAAGCGTTTTATACAGTATTACATTATGTAGCCTGTATTGAATGCTTAAATCGATAAAAATGATGATACCGTGATAGATGAATGAAATTATAATATGACTCTTAAAAACACTTTATGAATGATAGCTATTATGATCATGATTGTAACCTTTCACCTGAGCACTAGAAGGCGTGTAACTGGAATCAATAATGTCAATTTTGTTCATAATAACAGCATGTTTAGAGTAATTTATAACTTATGTTATTCCTATTAATAAAACAGACCACGAGCAGAGAGCACACATACACACACACACACACACACACACACACACACACACACACACACACACACACACACACACACGGCCTAATATTGTGTAAGTCCCCTATGTGATCTCTGTGCCTTTTACTGTTGATGCCAGACAGGAGGGTTTGACTATTTCTGCTGATCTCTTGGGGTTTTTGTACACAACAGTGTCTAGGATGGATTCAGAATGCTGCTATTAAAAATCAAGAAAACGATACAGTGTGTGTGACATTTCTATATGAATGTTTAGCAATGTTTTTTGTTTGAAGAGGCCAGAATATTTCAAGCTGACAGAAAGGCTACAGATACTCAGATAACCACTCTGTGCTATTGTGGTAAGAAGAAAAGTATCACGCGTTGAACAATTGGCTGATAAGTACAATGCAAAAATGTGAAGCTGTTTTTCAAGTGCGCACACACACACACACACACACACACACACACACACACACACACACACACACACACACACACACACACACACACACAGAGAGAGAGAGCTTAATGACCCTTTAACCAGATGGGTTACAGCAGCAGAAGACCACATTGGGTTTCACTCCAGTTAAGAACGACAATCTGAAGCTGCCTAGGCAAAAGCTCAACAAAACTAAACAAGAATGTAAAAAACCAGAGGATTTCAGTTTGTGTGATGTACAGTATGTGATGAACAGCTATGAGAATATTTGTACCAAAATACACACTTTTCTAATAAAAATATATATATATATATATATATATATATATATATATATATATATATATATATATATATTTAAATAAATGTATATATAATAATATATTATATAAAAAAATAAAACACACACACACACACACACACACACACACACACACACATATATATATACTTCAAGTGACCAAACTGTTAAACTCCTAAAATTTGCAGATGATACTATGCTCATCGGTCTCATCCAAGATGGCGATGAGTCTGAATACCGGCAGGAGTTGAAGCGGCTGGTGCTATGGTGCAGTCAGAACAGTCTGGAGCTAAACATCCTCAAAACTGTGGAGATGATAGTGGACTTTAAGACCCCTCATAATATCCAACAGCCCGGTGTCATCTGTGGAGGCCTTCAAGTTTCTGGGCACTACCATTTCCCAAGACCTGAAATGGGAGTGCAACATAAACTCCATCATCAAAAAGGCCCAGCAGAGGATGTACTTTCTATGTCAATTAAGGAAGTACGGTCTGCCACAGGAGCTGTTGATGCTGTTCTACACTGCAGTCATTGAATCGGTCCTGTGCACATCCATCACCATCTGGTTTGGTGCAGCAACAAAACAGGACAGGAACAGACTGCAACACACAGTAAAAACAGCAGAAAAAATCATTGGTTCCCCCCTGCCCACTCCCCAGGACTTATACAACACAAGAACCAGAAACCGGGCAGGAAAAATCACCACTGACCCTTTCACACCCTGGAGACAGCCTCTTTCAGCTCCTTCCTTCTGGCAGGCGCTACAGGGCTTTGTTTACTAAAACTGCCAGACACAGGAACAGTTTCTTTCTCCAGTCACCCTGATTAACAACTCACCATAATTATATTCCCTGCTTCTTATCATAAGTACTGCATTATCAGTCATCAAATCATCTGTATATTACACACTACTGCTGCTGTATATTGTACAAAAAGCATAATATTGCAAAATATTGTTATTTGCACTCCTACACTTTATGTACATAACTGATCAGTCATATTCTATATTCATATTTAATACTCATTCTGTCTATATTGTATCTCATCATTTGCACTGTCTTGTATAGTTTGTATAGTATAGTGTTATTTATGTCTGTACTTTTGAGAGTCACAAACAGCTGGAACCAAATTCCTTGTGTGTGTCAACACACTTGGCCAATAAACCTGATTCTGATTCTGATTCTGAGATATATATATATATTGCTTTGCAATCTCTATCTTATTTCCACTCCACTAAAAGCAGACAGAAGGGCCATAAGTAAAGGGCGCTGTCAGACTGTAGATATTTTAAGGTGTTTACACGACAATTCTAGAAAAAGCCAAAGCACACAATCATAATTATCCCGGTCCACCTTAAAGCACCTTGTTTGTGAAAGATATGGCGTTCCGTCCGTGAACGCGACGTCCCGCCCACAGGGCTGATGTTCGTCCATTCGCCGAACGCTGACAGGAACCAGGAAACTTTGGGCTGTCACAGAGCAGTATTGTGGAGCTCAGGGTGGACTGTACAGGATTTAGCCCTGGTTACAAGTTAAATTAAGTTACCGAGAAGCCACGGGTTGTTAATTTAAATGAGTAAAAGCATGTCAGGAGAGCAGAAATTTGTGAGTCCCTTCCACAGACCCCACTGTCTGTCTGCAGCTGCGACCGCTGGGAAAGCTAAACTCACTCACCCGGGAAAAGCCATTTTAGCAGGTAAGGTCATCTAGTCACACAGTGTAGTGTGTAGGTTCTGTGTTCTACAGCACGTCTAGTGTAGTGTGAAAAGCGACTGATACACACACACACACATACACACACATACTCACACACAAACACACACACACACACACTCAACATACACACAAACACTCATACACACTCATACACACTCATACACACACACAGACTTGCCTGTCACATTAACAGTAACCTAACTGGTGCTTTCAACAGGACCCTGTCACATAAACACCAACACACTGCAGGCAAGTATCTGTGTGACCTGGCATGCACATGTTAAACAGTGTGTCGTGATCTCTTAATGCTTGATGCTCTTTCTTTCTCTCATTTTTAACTATCAGTCCTTAAAGCCGTGCTCTGCCCTTCTCTCTGTATGACTCTCAACCATCAAGTGGTTTTGCTTTGCAGACTCATTTCATGTCTCTGTTAATGCAGCAAGACAAATATACCAAAAAATCAGATATATAATTATAGATGTGGAACAGGATGACAAATACTACATTATGGTAACCTTACAGGAGATGACACTTTTTAATATGGCATGGAAACTGCATGTTGATGACCGTGCAGTGTTTCCTAAGCAAACAAGTAAAACAAATAGGGATACACGACGCCTGAATAAAGAGAAAATTCAATTCAAAATCATTATTTTTCGTATCCTGTTTTTAAACAAACACTGTGTCACGAAGCAGTGTTACAGAAACCCAGATGCAGATCTATAACCCCTAATGAGCAAGCCAGCGGAGACAGACGACACGAGGAGAAATCCTTGAGCTGAAACCTCTCGAAAGGGAATCCATCCTCTTCTGGATAATGAGATTATAAACTATCAAGACAAACAGTATGTGTTGACGGGAGGTTCAGTTTAAACATACAGGGAATAAGAGTCTTAATGATTACAGCAATGCTTTTTCTAAATTAGAAGCGTACAGTTATTATGTCACGATATGATTATGACAGATTTAAGTTTATTGTCTCCTCATCTAGGTTCATTTTGCTCTAATAGATATAAGAGGTGAAATGTAAATAATTTCTATTGTTTTAATATAAAACCCCTTTTTTTGCAGCTCAAGTTGTCTTCTGTTTTTTTGTCAAAGAGACAGAATGAGCGATATATGATTAGTAAGATATAAGATTTGGGTTTTTTTCTTTTGGCTGATCTCTTTGACCTGTTCCTTTTTAGTAGTCCATTTAAGAGATTGAATTTTTTTTTTTTTTTTTTTTTTTTTTACGATCATGGAAACAGGCCTTTGCTAATTGGATGAAGTGCAGGCGGTGCAGTGTGTCATCTTCCTATCTTCCTAAAAATAACATCTCGTTCACATCGAGACGTTTAACGCACCGGTGATGTTAACGGTTTATTAGCATTTACTAACAAATGTCCAGGTTCTTTAACTATGAGACTGTACATAATCGGTTCATTTTTTGCACCATATTTAACACAACATGAATTAAATAAATAGATGTGTTGATCTAAGGCTATGAGGAAATATCACGGCAGTGAAAATACAGTAAAAATCAAAATATTTCTCTGCTTTATTTAATTGGGATGCATATAGATGTGGGCATGTGAACATTCAGCGTTTCTGCTTCATTGAACGAACCAGTGACTCAGCATTTCCAACGACACGTCACGCTTTTCTGGCTTGACAACTGCACACACACCGACAGTTGAAACAAACCCACAGGCTTGTCTTGTACTACTGGACATTTCCATTCATGTCAATATCAACATCAAATAGAGGTATAATATCGAAAACAATAATATAACAATGTGCGCGTTCATACGTCTGCGATCACACTTGTATTAAAGTCGTCTTTACGCGCTTAAAGTTGACTTTACTATTCTTTTACCGGTTGCCAGTTTCCTAGTTTGATGTGTGTCGTAAGTTTAACTTGTGATAACCTTTGCGCTCACGTTGATCGTCATCAAGTCAGCACATTTGTCGTGAGCGAAAGGGAGATAAGAGAGTTTATCCAATCCAGCAGCTGATAGAAATTCATACTTACTATGTGATTTGTATCAAGCTCCCTATCGTTATTCGAGTGAAACACCTGGAAGCTGTGACTGATAAGATGAGACGATCATCCCACTCCCATACTAAATAAACCTGCACAACAAGTTGAAAATTACTTCCTTTACTCCGCTTTTATTTAGTACATTCCTGTTGAACAGGTGCACTGCTTTCAGAACTGGTGTTAGTTTTAATATAGAACTTTGTTTGGTTCAACACACGATCGGATTAAGCTTTAGTTGCATAATAAATGCAACAAGAATGAAATAACGCCAGGATGCACCAGACATTTTATAGGACTGCACAGTTCTGCATATATAGAGTCACCTTAAAAAGGAAACTGTGTTTATTCAGCCTCCCGAATAGAAAATGAAGGGTTGTTACGGTATAATTAAAATGCAGTAGACAAAAAAAAACTTCCAGGAAGCTGCAATTATGAAGGTGGAATCCTCTTCTTTAGTAAGAGAGGTGGTTGAAAAAAGATTGAAATAAAAATGTAGACGTTTTATCATACAGGTCATAGTGGTGTGTGGGAAAACATTTCTGTATGTATAACAGGATAAAGCTTAAGACTAAACTGGGCTTCATGTTTGTCAGGCAGATTTTATACATACAGGAGGCAGAATTCTGTATGGATTAACTACCGATCAACATACCAAATGTCTTTTACATGAGTAAAAGTGTAAAATAAATCAGCTAAATGATAGCTAGCAGTACAAAGGCATTCTTGCTGTTATATCATAATATCGTGGATTTAGATCAGGATTTTGGTTCCTGATAGCGGTGTGTAGAAAACATCTCTGCATATATAACAGGATAAACCGAACTCGGCTTCACGCTTGTCAGCCCATAAATGACCTTTTCTCTGACCCCGGATCCTTCTGAGCTCGCAGATGCCAAATATGTTGTTTTATGCGCATGCATAATATATGAATAAAGACAGTTCTTTCAGTGTAGGTAAATGTGTAAGTAAATTATACTCCTTACTATGAATTCTACAGCGTGATTAATGTCGCCACACAACTAACCATTGCATTATATTGGGCTATATTTTTTCTTTTTTATGACACGTCTGTCTTTTATTGGGTGAATTCTATAGACATATCTGGCTATCACACTATGTGATGAATTATTTATTGAATTAATAATTATTTATTTTAATTATACTTATAAAAATAATATAAGTAATAATAAGTAATAATTAAAATGTATTATTATATGTGTTAATTATTGACAACTTATCTTGACTTAAAAACAAAAATCTTTTGTGCTTTTGAGGCTTTTATTGTAAACACTCTGTTCAATCCTCCTGACTTTGGGACAATATAAACAGCATGCGGTGTTGGGTTTGGTTCTTAATAAGCAGTCTGGGAATGTGACGTGTCATTACCCGTCGCTGTATTCTAACAGGCATGCAAAGAGAGCAAAGAGAGCAAAGAGCATGTGCTGCCATTGTGGAGGAACCGTGCCTTGTTTTTTGCCCCTTACACTGTTAATCAGCAGGATTCACAGCAGCTCGGCGACACACCCCTTTAAACCCTCCAGGAGGCCAGTGGGTGTTTCCTGTGGGGAGAATCGCACCGAGCCAATCACACGAGATCGCATGAGACGCTCTGCTCGTTGCTCCTCAACAGCAGATGCCTGAGCTGAAAAATTTAAGGAGGCTCCAGCTTATTGTAAATCGCTTCTTTTCTCAAAAGTTCTCAAAATAATAATAAAAAAACAAGCAGATTTTAAGATTGTGACTACATCCGAAATATTAAAAAAAGTCTTCCACGTCTTTGGTGTTTGCTCTTCATGTGCAGATGTTTTATTTTTTTTTATTTTTTAAGGCCTCTTTAAATCAGCTTCCCTAATTCAAGTAGCATACAATCAAACCTGATTATTAAACTCGTGTCTTTTTTGGCCTTCGGGTTAACCTGTAAAAAGGCTCATTCGTATTAAGTAATGAATAATAAGGAGAGCAAGTTGGCTGTAGCTATTAAGGCAGTGTAATTATTACCAATGTAAGTAGACACAGCTGGAAAAATCGTGTCCCTTTATGTCGGTAATGCAGTTTAATGTCAGAACAAACTGAACCCTCACTGGCTCTCATTAGTCTTATTATCTGTCATCCAAGACGCACAATAGGATTAATCGGCGTGTTAAAGGAAAAAATAGCACACTATTAAGAGGTGCTTGATATATCACTTTGCTTGTATTGCTTCATTTATGAGTTGCTTCGGATAAATTGTGTCTTTGATGTGTAAATGAAGACACTAGTGAGTGGGTTTGGATGTCATGCCATTTTCATGAATCAGAGACAGATTCATTCGCCTGAATTGTAACTCTAAAGGGTTTGGCAATTTTTTCTGTCATCTACTGTATCTCTTTTTTTTAAGTTTCTTCTGAAGAACATATCAGATTTCCCACAAATCTTCTTAATTTGTCCCTCTCGGTCTTCACAGGTGGAATCGCAGGCGGGATCGAGATCTGTATCACTTTCCCGACAGAGTACGTGAAGACCCAGCTGCAGTTAGACGAGAAGGCGAACCCGCCACGCTACAGAGGAATCGGTGTGTGTCTCCTCTCAACCCCTCCTTTTGCTTTCATTTCCATTATATTTAGGATCGTGTAGGAGTTCTATAGAAATATAGGAGTTGTATAGAAATGCTTCAGTCGGGTTGGTGAAGAAATGCTCGAAGTTCAAGGGTCAAAATCTGCCTCTTCTCATATCTCCAGCACGCATCAGAGCATAACCAATGGTTCATAGTCCCTGAACTTTAGAAGGCAGGCTTGTTTACCAGCACTGATTGTTCCACTTTTGAAATCTGCTCTGCTGCACAATAACGTATTAGATGACGTTCACTGCTTTGATCATCCCTGGACTGAGGGTTGATTGATGTAATCAGAGATTTACTAATTAAGTCACGGGTTTATTTCATAAAACAAACGTTCAATCCCTTACAAACGGAAACATCTATGATCAACATAACAGCTGAAGTAAGCAGCTGAAGCTGAAGATCATCTTTGTAATTGACATGCGGTCCACAATGTGGTACAATATTTATTTTATAACTTGACATTTGTGTGATGTTCATTGACACGTCAGCGTATTTCCACTTAACCTCATTGTTTCCCACATTACCCACAATCCCATCTCCAGCTCCAGTTCCAGCTCTCTCGTCTCTTAATCTGTACACTGTACTGAAATGGATAAACTCCCAAAGTGTACATTTTGACGCTGTGGGCAAACGCACATCGCCAACTTTGCCGTTTCCACTTGCTGTTTCCACTACTTTGAATTTCTTCTTAATATGATACTGAACATTGCTGTGAAATGCTAAGCGAGAAAACAAGCTCTTGTTCATTCTCGCAAAACCTGTTATCTCTCAGGATTGAGATCCGTGACGTCAGAGTGCCAAATAACCCCTGGAGTTTTCCTTTAACGTTGCCAAGCAAACATGTTTACCCTTGTCTTTTTTTTTGCACAGTTGACTGTGTGAAGCAGACAGTGCAGGGTCATGGGGTGAAAGGTCTGTACAGGGGCCTCAGTTCGCTAGTCTACGGCTCCATCCCCAAAGCTGCTGTGAGGTAATCAATCACCTGATATTTGATCAAAACATTTACTTAAAAATATAACACTTTTCAGAGTAATGACACAAGACGTGTCCCAAATACTGCGAGTAATGTGTTCACAATAAAAATTCCATCAAAAAAAGTGCATTTTATACCTGGATGATGCACTTATTCATGGGGGGGTAAAAAACAAAACCCTGACGCTGAATATGAGAAAAAATTCAAGATGACCGACAACACTTATAAATGTCTTTTATGTCATGCCCACATATTGTGTGATTTATACCGACATTTTAATAATACAGAAAAAAGAAAATGCCCTGCTTTTATCTCTTACTACAGTTGCTTGTAGGTAAATAAAAAAGGATTTCTATTTTATTTATTTATTTGTTATATAACAGATGTAAATAGAATCGTCTTTTATTCACATCACCTCTTTTATCGTCAGGTTCGGAATGTTCGAGTTCCTCAGTAACCACATGAGGGACGAGTCCGGGAAGCTTGACAGCACTCGAGGCCTGATCGCCGGTCTGGGAGCCGGTGTAGCCGAGGCTGTAGTCGTGGTGTGTCCAATGGAGACAGTAAAGGTGCGTGAGATGGTGATGTTTATCCTCAAGCATCAGTCGTTTCCAGCTAAAACCACAACGAATTCGAATTCTCGACTATGATTGGTCAGAGAGCGGTGATACATTTTCTTTAACAGCCACCATTGACAGTTTTGGCTGTTCTTCAGATCACACCATTAATACATTATACTGCAGAATAACAACTTCTTTACTAGGTTTGTTGTGTGATTTTTTTTTTCTTGTGTGTGTTTGTGAGGCTACACTCATGAAAAACGATTGCACTTTCAGGTTAAATTTATTCATGACCAGACCTCAGCAAACCCAAGGTACAGAGGCTTCTTCCATGGCGTGAGGGAAATAGTCAGAACACAAGGTTTGTACCGCCCCCTACTGGACATCAGATAGCTTTAATCTGTATTTAATGTTAAGAGTTTAATTAAAAATCGAATTAAGACATTTAACATGCTAATTTAACAACGTGTCCCTTTGCAATGCCGGCTTCAAACGCAATCCAAGGATTTAGGCTCAATATGGCTGTGTTCCAATTTGTTGTTTCAGATACAGGGTTTAGAATCTAACAAAATGTATGTATGTGTGTGTGTGTGTATATATATATATATATATATATATATATATATATATATATATATATATATATATATATAGATATATATATATATATATATATATATATAGATATATAGGTTTAAAGCACGAATGATAAAAAAAAACAAGCTGAGTTCCAGCATGTGTGAACTATTATTTTGGTTCATACATTATATATAGAACGGAACATGCATTTAATCACTACAGGTACAAATAAGGAAGAAATTCAATACTTATGAAATTACACACCTGACTGCTTAAAAGGTCAAGTGTCAAACAACAACATAACCGCTGATTTTAGAACAAATAGTTCATTGTGCCTGGAAAGGGATGCAGCCTGCAGTGGAATGCGGTGTGACTTTGTAATCCGGTGCCTTTCCTGCGTTCCTTACAGGACTTAAAGGAACGTATCAGGGATTGACGGCAACAGTATTAAAGCAAGGATCCAACCAGGCCATTCGCTTCTATGTTATGACGTCCTTAAGAAACTGGTACAAAGGTCTGTGTTGAACTTGTTTGGCAATTTCACACATGGTGCATGTGGTTGATCTTTCAGCTTATATATGATGTTGCTTGTTTTCCAAACCAGGTGACAACCCTAACAAAACCATTAATCCTCTGGTGACTGGGATTTTCGGAGCCACAGCCGGGGCGGCCAGCGTGTTCGGAAACACGCCGCTTGACGTCATTAAGACTCGAATGCAGGTAAGAATTATAAATATTACAAACTAATGTATTAGTTTTGAAGATCCTGATGCTCATGATGATCTTTAAAGCCAACCACAAACATTTCTGGCCATGCTTAGGATTTCACAAACTAAATTATTTCCTGCTCACTCGTAACACAACTGGAACTATTAAAACCATCATCACACTCATCTTCAATCCACTTTACAGGCTCTTCCTACCTGAAGATTTGATCTCTCATATATTACAATAATGAAACATCTGCCCAGATGTGTTCCAACACAATGCCCAGATGTGCAAATCATTATACTATAATTTTTATTAAAATGTATTTATATACATATCTTTCTATACATTTTACATGCTTAAAAATGAAAAGTCAAAGGAGTTGTATCGTGACTTTTTAATAATGTTTAAGCTTTAAATCAGGAGAGAACTGATCCAGGTTGTGATGCTGGTGTCTCACGCTGGCGTGTTTCCCTACAGGGTCTGGAGGCGCACAAATACAAGAGCACTCTGGACTGCGCCGTGAAGATTATGAAGCACGAAGGCCCGGCAGCGTAAGTGCACGTATCCATGCTATTGTAGACTGAGCAGTTACATGTGAATATATAAAAACAGTAGGGAACAAGGAATCAGAATCAGAATCAGGTTTATTGGCCAAGTGTGTTGACACACACAAGGAATTTGGTTTCAGCTGTTTGTGACTCTCAAAAGTACAGACATAAATAACACTATACTATACAAACTATACAAGACAATGCAGACGATGAGATACAATATAGACAGAATGAGTATTAAATATGAATATAGAATATGACTGATCAGTTATGTACATAAAGTGTGGGAGTGCAAATAACAATATACAGCAGCAGTAGTGTGTAATATACAGATGATTTGATGACTGACAATCCTGATAATGCAGTACTTATGATAAGAAGCAGTGAATATAATTATGGTGAGTTGCTCATCAGGGTGATTGCCTGGGGAAAGAAACTGTTCCTGTGTCTGGAATGTTGATTTATCGGCATCTTTGTGCTGTAGGTTTTACAAAGGTACCGTTCCAAGACTGGGGCGCGTGTGTTTGGACGTGGCTATCGTGTTCATCATCTATGAAGAGGTGGTGAAGGCTCTGAACATAGTGTGGAAGACGGATTAATGCTGTAAACGCAGCTCATGGAACACTGGCAGACCTTCATATCGCTGTGGTATCACCGGGGAAAGCGAGACACGATGTCAGTAGGGCAAGGCAACATCACACCAGCTGTGAACCTGTTTAAGTTCCCATATATAATTACGACCAAGGAAAAAACCCATTTCCCCCAAAAATGTGATGTAGAAAAATACTTGAAAATTTAGTCAAAGATAAAAAAAATGCATTGAACCCTCCATGGTATGGTTTCAGTTATAGAGTGTTTGAAAAGCCAAATGTTGATATTGTGGAGGGATAAAACTGTCTTATTTTAATATCTTTTTTTTTTAAGTGTCATGGTTTTGTTTCTAGTATTTTAAGAGTTTTCATCTGACAAAACTCATGAATCTGATTTACATTCTTATAGTTATATTTTTTGATCACTTGGTGTTTTCTCATGTAAAGACACTAAATATATATGCAGTGGTGAAGACAAAAAAATACTTTAAACATGTGTTACAGCCATGGAAAAAAAAAGGTTTGTTAAAGAGGGTTAATCCAAAAATGACAAAATGATTATTGGCATTATTATTAATTTAAAAAATGTTAGTTATAATAGTAATGAGTTATAATTAGTTCATGTTCATAATAACACAAATAATAAAGTAAAAATTGAACTAATTTATTATTATCATTGATAGTGTAATTTTCCTTAAAAGATATTAATGAATAATAATAATAATAATAATAATAATAATAATAATAATAATAATAATAATATAGAATCTGATTCTGATTAAGCCCTCTAAGCAAGAATGAGCTTTTCATGGAGTTCTACTGTAGTTTGGGTGATTTTTTTTTATTTTTTTATTTTGTTCAGATGAATCTAATATGATGCGATTCCAAAAGTGTTTGGTCACTTATTTTTTCATTTTGTTTTTAAATATTCAAGTACTGACAGGTTCTTGAATCCAAAGACGCACAGAACGTTGAAGCATCCTGACACACCAACAAAGCCTTTACCTCCCAGAAACACACATTCCTCAGTATCTCCATTAAATACATGCACTTTCAAAAACCTTAACGGATTTGGTACTAATTAAAGCGAAGTAATGAATTTACTTTTAAGTGCCTGACCAGTATTTACTAGTGCTTGTGATCAGTGTGTAACTTTTGCCAGGAACAATGATGCCAAGGTGTTTTTTTTTTCTAATTTTATTTTATTTTTTTTTTATTAATTGTAGAGTCATGTTCAGTCAACATCAGAAGTGTGTGTGCTACAGAATATTTGTATTATTTTAATATTATTAATATTAAAATGATAATATTCTAAAAATGCTGCCCCACCCCCTCCAACCCCACCCCTAAATGTTTGGTGTGAAAAGCCGTTCATGGATCTGAAACTGCCTTAAAATTGTTCCTTTTTGAGTGCCATCATCAGATTGATCACTTTTCCTACCTCAAGAGATTCCCCACAAAATCCTTAGTGTCAAGAGGGAAACATTCGGTGTAAAGAATCCGTCTCTGTCTCGGTGTCTCCCTTATTTACATTGCATATATAATACACTATATCCATATACATATACAGATTTATATATATTGGACATATGTTTAAAAAAAATTTTGGAGTCATGATGCAAAAGCAAATGCAGAAATGTAGATGTTTGTGCTACTTGATGTTGTGTGTGATATGGGAGCATAACACTGTGTTTAGTCTCTGTGTTAAAGAAGAATATTTGTGCCTAATTAATATATGGATGTCTGCTGTATTAAAATGTTTATACCTTAAATATGGATGTTGTATTGAGTGTTCGTGTTTTGTTCTTGTCACTAACTCTTTGCTGTTGTACGTCTGTTATGTTTCTGTCCATAACCCAGCTTTATTTCACCGTTCAAAGACTAGGAAGTGATCGATACCAGATATCAGGGATTGTATCTGGTTAACAGTGATAGTTAAATACTAATGGACGTTACCAGATTGTTTTTGTTCCTCATCCAAGACTGAAAACATTTACACCTTTTTATTACATTGTCGAGTTAATTTTTTATTAATCATAAAATGTGCCTTTAAATTATGTTCTTCATTTTTACTAAATCCTGGTGGCTGGATGTTGTTGGTGAAACTTGTGAGTTTTTAGCAAGACGCTACCTGTTTGAATGAAATGTGTAATGTTAAGTACCTAATAAAAGAATTGGGGAAGGTTTTTGTTTACAATGTCAATTTATTTCTACTGTTTTTCAGCTTGGGTATAAATTGAGGAAGATTTTTTTCCATTTCCCAGATAACAGATTTCTTGTCAACAATTTTTTGTCACCCAAAATATATTATTTATACGTTTATTTTTAATATACAATAATAAATAATATAAATTTAATATAAACAAATCAACAAAAAAGAAAAAAAATTCTTGTAATTAGTATAATGTTAGTAGAAACTTTATTTACACCCAAAATATAGCATTAAAGGATGCTAAAACATTTAGCTAGGAAGGTTTTTATTTACAATGTCAGGTTATTTCTCCTCTTATGTACCTAATGAATGAACCCAGATTTTTTATTATTATTATTATTATTATTATTATTATTATTATTATTATTATTATTATTATTAAATCGCTTTTTTCAGTGTATTCGAGGTGTGACCTCTCTTGCTTTCCGTACTGATCGCCTCTGTCATCACTACCTAGAGATGCACCGACATTAACATTTTCCTACTTTTATAAACTAACGATGGCTGCTAAAGGGGGATCGAGGGGCTTTTATTTCAACACTGTGTTGTCTTTAGCTCGGTCATTGGCTGCACATCGCCAGGCTCCGATTGACAAGGTAAAACCAGGACATAAACATTTCTAAAGAGGTCACACAGGCTAACAAGCTAACATGCTAACAGGCTAACTCCACTTCCTAGAGCTAGCAGCTAAGCTTCAAAATAAAATGTAGCTAATGTGAAAAAGAGTGCATTTTTCCTTCCAGACAATTTCCTGTTATTGCTTGTTAGGGGGAACTTATTTCTGATGAGAACGTCACCGATTGATTTATCACACGATTTACAACTAATGGAGGCGAAATGACGGAATAAACAAAACAATTATCTCCATCAGAGAATTCAATTCAATTCAAGTTTATTTGTATAGAGCTTTTAACTATTGACATCGTCTCAAAGCAGCTTTACAGAACAAAAGGTTAATATAAAGATTAATACGATACAAAATTCAAGATTAATATTAGATGTATTTAAATGTGTTTGTATTTATCCCCAATGAGCAAGTCTGAGGTGGCAGTGGCAAGGAAAAACTTCCCTGAATGGTGAAGGAAGAAACCTTGAGAGGAACCAGACTCAAAGGGGAACCCATCCTCATATGGGTGACAATATACAGTCTGACAAATGTTGTATTGATGTAAAAGATCACATGGAGTTTCATCTCCTCTATAGTATAGCAGAGTCCAACTGGTGCTGGTAGATCTCTAGATGCCTCGGGATTCTCAGAGTCGGCCTCGTCTCAGCGGAGGTCCAAAATCTTCATCGCACGGAAGATGATCAGAGCTGATACAATTTCTGGATGCCTCGGGATGGGTAGAAAGAGAGAAGCAGTGCAGAGGGATTAACATAGCTGCTGTTCATAATATTTACAAGTCTGATGTCATAGTGCACAATATTATGGAATGTATTATGTGTATGCCTGACAAAAGAGAAGTTCTAAATCTACATTTAAACTGGGAAAGTGTGTCTGAACCCCGAACACTATCAGGAAGACTATTCCAAAGTTCGGAAGACAATCCGGTTATTGACTGCAGTCTTGAGGAACTAAATGACAACATATATCAACAACAATAATCAGCTTGTTATTAGACTTGTTACTGCAGGAACACAGACAACATCTGATTCAGCCTTTGTTGTGGTTAAAGCTTTTAAAATTTCCCCATGATCACAAGATATTTGACATATTTACATAATGCATTTATTGTCACACAAGTTATTCCCAATACTGGGAATTCTAGGAACTTGAGCAGGTTTCTGCTCCTCACCCTGCTACACATGAACCAATGTCTGGAGCTCTGCATCCCAGCACATGCAAAACAAAATGCATACATTACAACACCACACAACCATTATGAATATTTGAGACGCCTCTGTGCTATACAGAAGGTTAGACTTCCATTAAGGCTTCTAAGTGTTGAAACTGGAAGTCGAGCAGCGCAGGTGTTTTTTGACCCATTTTTGATGCGAGTTCGATTTTCTGACTCTTAGGAAAAATGAATGTTCTTTGGCTTCTCTTAGTTCCCAATCTCAATCTCCTGCCAATTCTTACACAGCAGTCAGCTCTATTCTATCACATGACAACACAAAGTTAACTGACCGCGTCTTTTTCCGAACTGTTGCCACTTTAATAATACACACTCAGAGGAAAGAGACGTCTGCCCTCTTCCACATACATGAGCTCACAGACCACAGTTATTGTCTCATGCCACTGTGATCGACCAGAGGGAGAGTAAGAGTCCGTATGCTATCCCTACTATCCAGCACCACCAAATTTAGCTTTTTTTTTGGCTCCAATGCCTTCTATGCAATTATTAGCTGTTTTCTAATTATATACACACTTAATGTTTTTATATGCTTTTATATATCATGTTCACTTGTCTAACTCCAGTTAGCACATTTTGGGTACAAATTCAGACCTACAAACTAGAAACAAAATCGGAGTGACTGGAGATCTTTCAAATCTCAGGCACTGTGGCCACATTGGAAGGCATCAGTTTTACAAACTGAATATCATGGGTTTAGACCTTGTTTGTGCCTTGCTGCAGTGTTAATTGCTAGCCTTGTGCCAGGTGTTTAAGTGGGTAGTGGTGACTCAATCGGTTAAGGCTCTGGGTTGTTGATTTGTGGATTGGGGTTCAAGCCCCAGCACTGCCAAGCTGCCACTGTTGGGCCCTTGAGCCAGGCTTTAAACCTCACTGTTCCAGAGGTGCTGTATCACGGCTGATCCTGTGCTCTGGCCACAACCTCTAAAGTTGGGATATGTAAAGAAAGGGCTTCTATTCTAGGTGCCAACTTCCTGCGACATGAACGAAACAGATGGCTGTGTCCTCATCAGTGACAACAAAGCTGGTAGAATTTTATGCAAATATAATGGTCTACCAATGGGAGTAGGGCACACGCACTGCTTCTTCTTCATCCCTGACATGATGCACTGCTGAATTTTATACACATACACCAGAACCTCCCTCCAGAAGAGAGAAATTGCTGTTAGTCAATGTAGATTTGTACACCTGGCCATTAGGCTGTTCCTGTGTACACTGTATTAATCAGTATCTACCACTAGCCAGGTTGTTGATTGTTCAGCTAAGCAGTTGCTATTTGTTTTTGTCTTTTTTTTAGGTCCAGAAGCTACAATGCATGTGTCCATTGGATTTTCGTGGCGTTTTTCAGCTGGACGAGAGGAGGAGAGATGCTGTGATAGCACTTGGTATTTTCCTAGTGGAGTCTGAGCTGCAGGTACAAAACATTTGTGGAATTAGCTTCAGACAAATTCATGTGCTACACTGATCACACTGCAATAACGATAAAGCAACAATAAAGCAATTTTAATGTGTCCTACACCCACACTGTCCCTTTTAAAAGCCTGAATCTGCAAATTTCAATCTCTTCAACGTTTTCTGCCATTTTCTTATTTCTTATTATCCACTACTAAAGGAATTACGCTTATCAGATGTCCTTTAAGGCTCTCACTGATGGTTGGATTAAAAGACATTTACCTCCTGCTGCGATATAACCTCAGTTTGTTGTTAGACTTCGAGAGATGTTCGTACTCTGATTCTGCTGATTCCCAGAAAGCATCAAATGCGGATTAATTTCCACAACATTCTCAACATATTCTATTTAATGATGCAGATGTTTAATGCTGAAGTTCGATGCTGATCTGAAGAAAAAAATTCACTCTCCTCCTTTAATATTGCGATGCAGCCCTTGTTTGTAGTTTTCACTATTTAACATATTCACGATCATCAGTATCCTGTAAAGTAAAAATTCTCGCAACACTGATGTATTTAATTCAATATGCAGTGATTGAGCTGAGCTGTTACTATGCAATCAATGAGTTTATCCATTGAACGACGTACGAAAGTGCTTTGAAGTCTCTATCAATGAATACATTAATTCTGGCTCACTAGGTTACAGACTTAGGTTACCATCAGTCTAAAACTGTTTCAGTAAGAGGTAGGTCTTCACCTGTCGTTTGAAGATGGCCGACGACTCAGCAAGTTCATTCCACCACCTCGGTGCCAGAGCAGAGAAGAATCTTGGTGTGTACCTACCTCGTACCCTGAGAGATTGTGCTAGTAGATCAGAGGGAGCATAGTACACTGCGAGGACTCTCGTTACAGTGGAACCTGTCGAGGGATGAGAAATATTAAGCAGCGAGTAAACGGTCAGTTCTTGAAGTTGATGTGTTAGAAGCAGAAAAAATGGGTGAGTGTAAGGATTAAAGTCACAGAGAGACAAGGGAGAAATTGTGCTTTGGTTAGACGACTGGGTGAGAGGATCTCCAAATAGCAGGTCTTTTCTGCTGGTTCTACTGTCAGAAAACAAATCAACACTTTTTGGCCAATCAGATTGGAGAATTCAACAGTGCCACGGCGAGTTAAATATATAAATAAAACAATCGTATACCAAAAACACAGTAAGGAATATAATACACTTCAGGTTCTTCATGAATTTTGTTAAGCAGTGTTTTTTTTTTTTAAACTAATGTTTGGATATGGAATTTTTTTAAAATTATGTATTCTTCTCAGCACAAAGATGCTATTGTCCCGTACCTCCTGGGTTTGCTGAAAGGTCTGCCACGCGTGCAGTGGATTGAAGAAAGCTCTGAGAGGAAGGGGAGAGGTAAACCACTCGCACACTCGGTCTCTGTGATGATTATTTTCTTATGACGGTTTTCCTACATGCCGCTCAGGTTCGACTCCCGTGTAACGTTCTTGCTGTTCCTACAGAAACTCTCCCTGTAGCCGAAAACTTCAGCTTTTGCTTGGTGACTATGCTGTATGACGTGGCTCAGAGAGATGAGACCTTACGAATTCAGGTTGGTGCAGTGCTGCTGTCTATCAAACACCTAGATTTTATACGCAACAATCGTATATTAATACCTTTATTAATACCTGATGGGAAATTAAGTCAGTAATAAGAAGGCAACATTTATTCTTTAGTGGATATTTATTCTGAAGTCATATGTTTTGCTCTCCTAAAAATTATTTATATTTATAATAGAAATGTTGGTCTTGCGTTGATTTTGAAATTTTCTTATTACAATAGATTATTGATGATATTTCTGGAGAATCAAAGAAGTTTTATTTGATACAAAGATTCCCTCACTTCTTTATCTTTTCTTTATCTCAAGGCATCTGGTAGATTAAATAAACAAGCTTGTGTTCTTTAGGACTGATGTGGACATTTTTAGAGATTAATACATAAAGTGGTCTCTGGTAAACAAAAATTGGACCAAAATTAGATTTTTTTTTTCATTATGATAAACTTTTGTAAAACCTTTTGAAAAAAACAAAGAATGAAAAAAAAAACAATTACCTCAGGAAATTTAGCAGTGGTATTTTCGATTCATCCGCTGACTCATATCTTTTTGATGCGGTTCACCAAAAAGATTTGTTCAGATTAATTTACTGATTCGTTGAGTTTTTTACTTTGAGTGACACTGTGGTACAAATGACAAAAAACAAATGCTTGACAAAGAGAGAATGAAACACAGATGCATGTGATTAGGAAATGTGATGTGTTGGGGCTGATGGGAAATTTATTACAGCATCCTTTGGACGCGACCATGATGGACCGTTTATGTTACAATTTTTTTGATAAACTATATTTCACCTCTAAAAACAACAGCAGATTTATTAGATTTTGGAATAAATAGTTTGAATTTGAAATAAATTGAAAAAAAATTTAATCGGACAGCCAGGGTTCGAGCCTCAGCACCGCCAAGCTGCCACTGTTGGGCAGTTGAGCAAAGCCCTTAACCCTCTCTGCCCCTGCTCTGTGACCCAATCTTCCTCAGCTGGCATATGTGGAAAAATAACTTCCACTGTGCTGTAATATATATTTTGGTCTAAACAAAGACTTTCTTCTTCACAGCTTTCTTAATTTGTCACCTTTTTCATACAGGAGAACAAAAACTACGAGCCGGTACATGAAAGTGAACGATTCATTCACTTAAACGATTCGTTATAAAACACTGATTCGGAAACATCGAGATTGACTGACGTGGCTAATACTTATGATTTAAAATCATTATTTATTCCTTATTCATTATTTATTATTTATATTTACATTTTTTTCATTCTTATACAGTATGTTAAAGATAGTGTGTTGAAACTTCAGTGGAGTCACTTTTTTGGGATAAATCAATTACTTATAAATTAAATAAATGACTTTATTTTTGATTAGGATAGTAAAAGATGTAGAAGGGGGGGGGCACGGTGGCTTAGTGGTTAGCACGTTCGCCTCACACCTCCAGGGTCGGGGTTCGATTCCCACCTCCACCTTGTGTGTGTGGAGTTTGCATGTTCTCCCCGTGCCTCGGGGGTTTCCTCCGGGTACTCTGGTTTCCTCCCCCGGTCCAAAGACATGCATGGTAGGTTGATTGGCATCTCTGGAAAATTGTCCGTAGTGTGTGATTGCGTGAGTGAATGAGTGTGTGTGTGCCCTGTGATGGGTTGGCACTCCGTCCAGGGTGTATCCTGCCTTGATGCCCGATGACGCCTGAGATGTAGTTCGGATAAGTGGTAGAAAATGAATGAATGAATGAATGAAAGATGTAGAAGGAAGGATAGTAAAAGAGTTTTCTTGGTCCAGCTCACAAATGTCTAGAGCAAAACTATTTCAGTCTTGAAATTATTAAAAAAAAAAGCACAATTTCTAGAAATGTCTACGTTAATTTTTTTTGGCAATTTAATGAATGAAATAAAAACTACTAGATAAATTGGACAATTCATTCATTCCTTCATCTTCTACCGCTTATCCGAACTACCTCGGGTCACGGGGAGCCTGTGCCTATCTCAGGCATCATTGGGCATCAAGGCAGGATACACCCTGGACGGAGTGCTCATTCACTCACGCGCACACACACTACGGAGAATTTTCCAGAGATGCCAATCAATCTACCATGCATGTCTTTGGACCGGGGGAGGAAACCGGAGTACCCGGAGGAAACCCCCGAGGCACGGGCAGAACATGCAAACTCCACACACACAAGGTGGAGGCGGGAATCGAACCCCGACCCAGGAGGTGTGAGGCGAACGTGCTAACCACTAAGCCACTGTGCCCCCCTAAATTGGACAATATTCAAGATATTTTCATATTTTCTGCATTGCACTTATACAAGGTCCTGAGACAAACAGAAGAATGAAAGGAGTTGTTTAATTCATTCAAGAATCATTACGACGTGGTGAAATGATTGATTTTGATTTTGTAAAAATCTCTCGTCCTGTACAGATACTAGAGGCTTCGATGGACCTCATGCAGGTTCTCCTTGAAATATGTCGCAACCCTGAGGATCAGGACAAAGGTCTGCATCTGTAACAGCATCTCTCATGTCCTGATCAACCTTTCAAACCTTTCCTTTATGAGCTAAAGCAGTGATCACAAAAAGCTCTAGATGTTGTTATAGTTATTATTTCTTATTGTGTTTACTCAGAATACCTGTGTCGATACACTCTGCCCTGTCTGTTGGGTGTGGTGCGAGCGTCTGGGCGTTACAGCAACACGGATGAACCGCTGCTGTCCAAGCTGTTCCCTAGGACCACTTCGCAGCCCGTGACTGCCTCGGAGGAGCCGGAGTCAGTGAGACGGCGCTCGTTCAACGACTTCCGCTCTATCTTACCCAGCTCGCTGCTCACCGTGTGTCAGAGTGACACGCTGCGCCGCAAAACCAGCAGCGTCTCCAGCATCTCCCAGCAGGTGTGTAATGACATCGTATTTTATTTAATCGTTTAACAGTTGCATTTAATGCTACGAAAAATTCATGAACCAAATTTGTTCTTAGCTCTTAGACTGTTGCAACATTTAAACAGCTATTCCTTTATTTTTGTCAGTTAGTTAAATACACAGAGACAATCACGATTCCATCCCCCCATGTTTTGTAACAGGCCAGTCCTGAGCGTACAGGATTACCTCCGGGCTCTCCTGCTGACCCGTCTGCTCCTTACTTTGAAGGTAACACTCGAACATCGTAAATGTCTGTATGAAATCAAGTCCCCTTAGACCTGAGCCGTGTTACGGAGCATGTTCTTACTAGTTGACATCCTTCAAGTATAAATTCAGTTCATCTGTACACGCCGATCAAAATAATGTGATGCAGTTGAGTCAAATTGTGCAGCCAAGAGTTCCTGAGGAACTAATAGGTCAGTGTAATTTCTGAGTTCATTACAGACCTAACACTAATTCCTTCATTCCTTCTAAATGTTCACAAAGCTTACTGACGCAATGGCTGTTCATGGACACTGTGACAAAG